>NC_063355.1:43887242-43896708 GCF_021869965.1 Rhincodon typus | reverse complement strand
GATCAATTTAGCCCAAATATTGACAAACATGCGATGTTGATGGTGTACTGCCAGACCTGCTGAGCTTTTCCAGCAACTTCTGTTTTTGTTCCATGCTATCTTAAACATTACAGGGTCCAATGTTAACATGAATAGACATTAACCAGACTCAATAAAAAAGGAAAGTCACTCCAGAAGGGGTAGTGTGTGAGGAGGGAGAACTTTCAGCTCTCAATTAAGTCTGTGACTGTACACACCAGGATGTTTACAATGCAATAATACTGTGTCAGCATCAATCTCATACTGAGTTGCGACACTGAACCTTGATTAGCTACACACCAGATAAAGAAACAGCATCTGGTATTGACAATATATCATGGCTCAGAGAATAATAGACTTTGTACAACAAGGCTTCTGAATCAATGTTATTGGCACTATGGCTTGATGGTATTGTTAAATTGAGAATACAACCTGATTTACAGACTAAGTATCTGTATAATACAAACACCTCGTTCTGATCCCAGCTGATAGCAATACCAGACAAGTCATTTCCCTGACTGAGACCTGGCTTGATAGGCAATACGTTTTGTTCTTTTTTAGTTTCTCGGAGGTCAGTTACTATACCTATTCACAAAAGGCTACTAATGAACTTTTAATAAAATAAAATAGATTCAGTACACAAAAGAAAAACAAAAAAAAATTATAATGTGCAATAACTATTTAAAACAAACTCATTACATATGTCAGATATATAGACTCAATCATTTTACCTCAGCATTAACTTCACAGATACTCCAGACTCAGTGAAAACTCAGTCCTATCAGGCTAAAGACTTGTTCAGAGATAGTAGGAACTGCAGATGCTGCAGAATCTGAGACAACAAGGTGCAGGGCTGGATGAACACAGCAGGCCAAGCAGCATCATAGGAGCAGAAAGGCTGATGTTTTGGGCCTAAACCCTTCATCAGAAAAGGGTCTAGGCCCGAAACGTCAGCCTTTCTGCTCCTATGATGCTGCTTGGCCTGCTGTGTTCATCCAGCCCTGCACCTTAAAGACTTGTTCAGTTGGGATAGATGCAATTGGTTTTCTTTCCAGCAAGATACTGCACTCACTCACTGTTATTTTCTTCAATTGATGTTTATCCCTGGGACTTCTAAACAATCTGATAACTCAGCTCATTATTACTACTGAACATGGGTTCTTAAACTCATGCCTTCAACAATCTTGTGAGATATCTTTTTCTCTAACACCTTCTGTTTTTGGAGCTATCTTCACCCATCCCTGACCTGACTGTTTGGAGACAGTTACTAACAGCAACTTTGCTGCCATCGACTTTTTCTCCCTGAACAAACCTATTTTAACTCTCTCTAGGTTGTAAAACTCAAGTCAAAAAAAACTTATCAATTATCTTCCTGGTGTCAATTGGTTATTTTGCTAAAATCACATGATGTTTTTTAGAATAGCTCTTTATTAACTCTCTGTTCAAAATGACTTATGACGTTTTAAAAAATAGTCAGACTTTAACAGAATGGCAAACATCCATTTATCCTCCGCATTAAACGCTACATTCCTAAACGACAATAATACAGTATAAGACTTCATCACAACAAATATCAATACACATAGAGTAATAGACTCATAAAGCATGGAAGCAGACCTTTTGGTGTAACCAGTCCATACTGAACATAATGCCAAACTAAACCAGTCCCACCTGCCTGCTCCTGACCCATATCCCCCCAAACCTTTCCAATTCACGAACTTATCCAAATGTCTTTTAAACATAATAATTGTGCCCACATCCACTACTTCTTCAGGAAGTTCACACCACACGCGAACCACCTTCTGTGTAAAAAAATTGCCCCTCATGTCTTTTTTAAATCTCAATTCTCTCGCCTAAAAAATGTGCCCCTAGTCTTTAAATCCACGACCCTAGGGAAAAGACACCTACCATTAACCCCATCTATGCCCCTCATAATTTTACAAACTTCCATAAGGTCGTCTCTCAACCTTCTATGCTCCAATGAAAAAAGCCCCAGTCTATCCAGCCTTTCTTTATAACTCAAACCTTTCATACCCAACAATATCCTGGTAATTTTCTTCTGAACTCTCTCCATCTTAATAATATCCTACCTATAACTGGGCAACCAGAACTGGACACAATATTCCAGAAGAGGCCTCACCAATGTCCTGTACAACCTCAACATGACGACCCAACTCCTATACGCAAAGGTCTGAACAATGAAGGCAAACGTGTTAAACACCTTTTTAAACACCTTGTGATGCAAACTTCAAAGAATTATGTACCTGAAACCCTAGGTCCCTCTGTTCGACAACACTACCCAAGCCCCTACCATTAATTGTATAAGCCCTACACTTGTTTGTTGTACCAAAATGCAGTACCTTGCATTTATCCAGATTGAATTCCATCTGCCATTTTTCAGCCCATTGAACCAATTGATCAGATTCCTTTGTAACCTTAGAAAACCTTCCTCACTGTCTATTATGTCACCAATTTTGGTGATGTCTGCCAACTAACCAACTTGCCTTCTATATGCTCATCCAAATCATTTATATAAATGAAAACAAAAGAGGACCCAGACCCAATCCCTGTGGAACACCGCTGGTCACAGGCCTCCAGTTCAAAACGCAACCCTCCACCATTACTCTTTGTCTCCTGCCATTAAGCCAATTATGTATCCAATTGGCAAGCTCACCCTAAATCCCATGTGACCTAACTTTACTAATTAATCTACCATGCCAATAAACATAAGTGTGTATATGTGCCCCATATGTGCATGCATAATTGGCAAGAGAACAATGGACAACATAAAGGAAGCAGTTTTCTAACTTAGTGATTTAATATGATTTGGAGTACACTATCTGAAATGGTGAGGAAAACAGATTCACTGTAACTTCCATAAGGTAATTTTGATAAATTCTTGAAGGAGAAAATTTTACAGGTAGATTGTTATCGATGGAAAAGACTAATCCAATGTGATTGCACTGGCTTCCCATCATGCACAATCTGTGACAAGAAGTTCATGGAAAACCCAGACCTAAAACTCTCTTCGCCCATCTGCCCCTGTTCACACTGACCTGGCTCTCATGCTGCCAGCAGCCACAGTTTAAACGTCTCCTTCTTGCTTTCCCTATCTCTGTAACCTCCTCCAATCCTACGACATCTCCTATCACTCTATCACCCATTCTGGCCTCTTGGGCATTGCTGGCTTTCATCAAATAGACAGCCCATATGGCTGGTTGCTGAGCCACTTTACTTTCAGAATCTCTGCAGCAATTTCTCTCTTCCCTTGTGCTGTTTTTAGGAACCTGAATCTTCGGCCAACATTTAGTCTCAGACATGCAGTGTCAGAGTAGGGTAGGCCACTTGGCCCTTCAAGTCCAGTCTACTGAAAAGAAAGTGGCTGATCTGATTACTCCACATTCCTGGTAACCCCTAGTGATCTTTTACACCCATGTCTCCCTCCTCTGGCTTATCAGGTATCTACCTACCACTGCCTCAAATACTGCGCTTCCACCACATTTAGAGGAGCAGATTTGCAAAGACTGAAGAGCCTCTGTGAGAAAAAGAAAGTTACCTTTACTTGTGTATCAAATGGTTGATTCTTCATTTTGAAACGATACCCCTGTTCTAGACAGTCACCTGACTTAATGAGACAACAAGGTGCAGAGCTGGATGAACACAGCAGGCCAAGCAGCATCATAGGAGCAAAAAGGCTGATGTTTCGGGCCTAGACCCTTCATCAGAAATCCGGATTCACCTGACTTAATATCTGCTTATGTGACTTAGGGCCTAATCTTTATTTTACACTTCTCTGAATCATTTTACAACATATTTTCTCTATGTTCAATGTACCAGATAAATGCAGTTTGCTATTGTATTACATTTAGCCCCTTTGAGTATATGGTATGGTGCATGATTTGCCTATTTGCTGATTTGTGTCTAAGCTGTAAGGAGATCAGTTGCCTAAGGCTCCTTATGAAAACATATCTGATAACGGGACCAGTGAAGTAAATTATTAAGCGCATCTGTCTTGATTTTTGCTCAGCGATAACTTCCTCACTCTTAGGACTTTCAGAATCAAAAACAGACCTGCAATGAAACTGTGATAGTCAGGTAGCAGGACAGAAGTTATACTGTGAGCTGCAAATTGATCTCTGAATGCCAAAAGAAAGGTCTTGATTGGCAGTGTCCTGGGAAGAGCATTTGTCCCTCATACCTGCAACCCTATGTAGCTCAGAGGGTAGCACCTTTTCTCTGAGATTAAAGGCTCTTACGCCCATTCCTACTACTTTGGTACAAAATCTGAGCAGATCCTGCAATGCGGAGGGAAAGCTGAACTGCAGAAAGCAAACAAGAGACAATAAACCAAGGCCCCATTTGCCTAAATTGGTTTTTGTGAAGAATCCCTGTGCATCTTTTAAAGAGGCTCAGGCAGGTTCTTCCTGGAGTTCTGGCCCATATTTATCCCTTCATCAATAAACAGACTATCTGGATATTATCACATTGCCGTTTGTGTGAGCTTGCCATATGCCAATTGGTTACTACATATCCTATGCTGCAGCAGTGACTGCACCTCAAAAATTAACTGGCTGTTAAATACTTAGAAATATTCAGCCAGCACAAAGGGCACTCTACAAAAGAAGGCTTCATTTTAAACCAGAATGTTGTTAGGTAGAGCAGCACTTCAAGATTGCTGAAAAGAAAATACATCTTGTCAATTCCCAAGGATTAAAAAAAGTAAAAAAACAAGGACAATTCCCAAGAAGTAAAAAAGAAGAAATATAACATTTATACTGTCTGTCAAGACGAGAGGGCTGATTATTGGCAAGTAGACTGGTTGGGAGGTGTTTGCAATGGAGGATGCACCAGATAAAGATGACTGACAGTGGACTGCCATGCTTTGTTTAAACTTTAAGCCAGGCAAGTTGATTGTGATTTGTCAAGACATTGACTTTGAGACATGAATCAGAAAATGGCTGTCATTTAATCTGTTCAGTTTGAAATAGGCATAAAGAGTGTATATGTTCTTTCTGTCAATGAAGAACAAAGCCTCTGGTTTAATGTATATAGCTTACAGTGAGCCTGACTGACAATCCTGAATCAGTTCTCAGTTTAATTCCTCACATACTTGGGATTATTTGGTAAATATTGTCCAGTTGCAGAAACATTTCTAATGTTGGACTCTGGTTTGAGTTTTACAAGCTCAGGTCAGTTGGTTACAGTCAGTTTCTCGCATGGTGTGAACAGTCAAAGGAATATTCTGCTTGGTAAGCACCTTGCAGCAATTGGTGATGATTTACATCAAAATATATCTTCCTCTCCACAAGTTCCTGAGCAGTTTATAAGTAAAACAACAAAGAAAATTCAAATACCTTTTCATTTTAGCAAAACTGGCCAATTATTTCATGATTGATGATGTCAAATGTTGTCCTCTCATGGTCCTGTTGGGACATTTCACTAGATGTAAAGACGATTACTGGTGTGAGCTGATGGATAAATGTTCATCAGCATTCACACATGAAGATATATTCTTCATGTTTGCATTACAGGATACACTGCAGCAATTTCTCAAGCCTCCTTCAGTAGCACCTTCCAAACCCATGACCATTTCCATCTAGAAGGACAAGGGCAGCAGATACATGGGAACACCACCCCCTGCAAGTTCCCCTCCGAGCCACTCACCATCCTGACTTGGAAATATATCGCCATTCCTTCACTGGGTCTAAATCCTGAAATTTCCTCCCTAAGGGCATTGTGGGTCAACTATGGGCTGCAGCAGTTCAAGATGGCAGCTCATCACCACCTTCTCAAGGGGCAAAACGAGGGATGGGCAATAAATGCTGGGCCCAGCCAGTGACGCCCATGTCCCACAAAAGAACGAGGCCACCAAGAATTGCAATAACCCTCTTGTGGCGCAGTGATAGTCTTACAGTCATGCGGATTGGAAAGGGACTCTTAGGCCCAGCTCCTCCATGCGGTCCCCACCTCTGGACTGGGGGCGGCTTGAGTTCAAGTCCCACCTGCTCCAGAAGTCATGATGTGGAGGTGCTGGTGTTGGACTGGGGGGGGTGGACCAGGTCAGAAGTCACATGACACCTGGTTATAATCCATCAGGTTTATTTGAAATCACAAGCTTTCAGAGTGTAGTCCCTTCATCAAGTGACTTCAGTGGCCTGTTTTGTCATTATTTTTGTGGCTCCTCTTTCTTGCTGGGGACTAGAGAAACTGGATGAATTTTAGAGGTTATGGAATGGACAACGGGATACATAACGTTAAAATATTGACTAGGGTGGCGACGCTTCACGTACCACTTTACTTGTTCATGACCAAAAAAGTGTACATAATTTGTGAAAAGGAATAGCAGTGCTCTGAAAGCTTGTGATTTCCAATAAACCTGTTGGACTATAACCTGGTGTCATGTGACTTCTGAGTTTGCTCTAGAAGTGTGTAATAACATCTTTCTGATTGGGCTGACTGGAAAAATATGTTAATTTTTTGAAACAAAATTAAAAATTAAGATAAATAAATCAAGCCCCTGGTACAGATGTAGAGGTGTGCAATCACAGCTCTCCTGAACAAGCTGATGAGAAAAATGGGTTAAATTAAAAGGAATTTTAAAACTTAAATTAATCGAGCCCTGGTACAGATGTAGAGGTGTGTTTTGACAGCTCTCTGAACAAGCTGATGAGAAAAATAGGTTAAATTAAAAGGAATTTTAAAACTTAAAATAAATTAATCGAGCCCTGGTACAGATGTAGAGGTGTGTAATGGCATTTCTCTAAACAGGTTGATTAGAATAATAGGTGAAATTTAAAAAAAATTAAAATAAATAAGTCGAGCCCTGGTACCGATGTAGCAGAATCTCTGCGCATTTGCCTTTTTTTTGCCATGCCTCATTCCCAGCTTGCTGTGTGAGTGGCTGGAAGTCTTTTTTGCAGCTTGGGTTGTTGTAGCTTTAAGAGCAGAGTGAATGTGATGCTTTTACGTCACCGTAATCCTTGCTGGCTTTGCCTGTTTCTCTCCATCTCCCTCTGTGTGTGTGTGTGTGTGTGTGGGCCGGGGCTCAGTGCATTGGCAAGTGGGCACACAGAGGAGAGTATGCCTTCTGGCTTAGAGTGAAGGGTGAGTCAGCTCCCAGCTAAACCCCTCCTTCACCCCCCCCCCCCCCCCCCCCCCCCCCCCCATCAGCAACAGCAGCAAAAAAAAACCCAGCCACAATGAGAGAGAAATCCAAGCTGTGATCACAGCCAGCGGAGAGGCTGCTCTGGGACAATTCTGCAGCAATCGCTGTGTGGACGAGTCCTTTTATAACTCTCTCTGCTCCTTGCCTTGCAGCTTGTGTTCCTGGCCACTCAGCCCCCCACCCCCCCCCCCCTCTCTCTGTTGTGAACCATCCCTCAAGGTGTTGCATTGCACTAGCCAGATGTGCTCTCACCTGCACCCTCTGCAGTTATATGGCTCCTGCAAGAAGAATCAAAACTTTGCTCACCGTCAACATTTTGTTTTTCCTCGGCATCGTGCTATTCTCGGTGTACTGCCGGATTTCCGAGCGTCCCGAGGAGTTGGTTCAGATCTCAGACACCAGACTTCGAAGCAGGACTGGCTCCCAGCAACTACTGAAGGACAGGGATAACATCCTGCAACGCCTGGACCATCTGGAAGATGTGGTTTACAACCAGCTCAATGGTAAATAAAACAAAATGATATGATTATTTTCTGAGAGTTGTAAATCTCCTGTGCTGTCAATTATCCAGCATTTCTGAAGGGACCTGAGCCACTCTGATAACTTTGGTAGGTGCTGCCCTGTCTCGGTAATTTCCAAATCCATTACAAGTTGACCCTTGACTGAGCGAACTGTTCAGAGATGTTCTAACACACCTCTAGAGCAAGTGAGATTGTGAACCAAAGGTCCGCCAGCTCAGAGGTAGGGACCCTGAGCTGCATTTACCAGGAAATCTCTGTACATCACTGTTCCAAGCTCAAATTGCTTCGGGCTGACTTGGTTTGAAATGAACAGGCAGGAGCTTGCATTTCTGAGGAAGGGTCACTCGACCTGAAACGTTAACCCTCGTTTCTCTCCGCAGGTGCTACCAGACTTGCTGAGCTTTTCCAGCAATTTCTGCTTTTGTTTCTGATTTACAGCGTCCACTTTTTTTTAAAATCGGTTTTTACTTAGCAACTTGCATTGCTTTAGCGCCTCTCACGACACCCCAGTTGGCGTGGTTGTCAGTGGAGCGCTCTCAGCAGTCCATGGTGGTAGCCAGTTGTGCACAGCAAGATCCCACAAAAAACGTAAGCAGATAGGGACCAGACCATTCATGATTTTTGTTTCCAAAGTGATGATGGTTGAGGGATGAATATCTCTCCAGCTCTTGCCAGATCGTCCTTTTGAGGTTTCACCCTCTCTGCCCAGCTGAGGGGGCCAGGGTTTAATATTTCTTCTGGCATTGAGCGCATACAGGGGCAGCATTGCTTTAGTGCTGGTCTCTATTTACCATGCTCAGATCGCTGGAGTGGGATTTGAATACACAATTTGCTGACCAGCTAGTGTGAGGAGGCTTTAAACCTCTCCATGTGCTTCACACAAGGTATTGAGCTGGGTGTAAGAGGGGAGAGAGGTAATGTTCCCATTACAGGGATTTTAATCTCTGCCCCTCTCAATGGTTGTGGTGTATGGGGTTGCTATGGAAACGGTAGTAAATTACCAAACCAGGCAAAGACTTTGAACTTTTTTGATTACACATGACTTAGCTTTGGGCAGTTGGGCATTTAAAATGCACCTCAATTTCGGAACGTGTTCCTGGATTTTCTTGTTTTATTGTTGCAACCTGTCCTCAAACATCTATGAACTTTGAGGTGGCCATTCCATGTTTCAAAGCTCTGCAGTGTGATTCTTACCGCAGTTTAATGTCAGAACCTCAGCTTAACTTGTGTGCTTGTGTTGAGGCAAGGCATTTGTATTGTATCAGAGCATTTAACGTTGCATTCCTGAATGACTGGCACTTTCCTCTTGGAAGCATTCAGTGAAGAGCAGATTGGATTTAGAGTAGGGAACCTTCTTTTCGTATTCATACCGTAGAGGAGATCATACAACTCCAAACCCTGTCTCCCGAACAAAGCCCTCTAATCCCTGTTCACACTTGCCTACCATGTGTGCCAGACTGACAGTGCCTTGGTTTTAAATTTGTGTTTTATCCTTCCCAAGCCTCATCCCTCCCTATCATTGTAAATTCCTCCAGTGACAACCCTCTGAGAACTTTGCCCCTACAAACCTGACCTCTTACAAATGCATGATTTTAATCACTGTGACATTGGTGACCATGCCTTTAGTTGCCAGAAGGCAATTCCCTTCTGAAATCTCTCCAGGCCCCTCTCTCTCTCCCTATCTCTCTCTCTGCATTTCTCTCTCTCTCCCTATCTCTCTCTCTCTCTCTGCATTTCACTCTCTCTCCCTATCTCTCTCTTT
>NC_063355.1:43869813-43887232 GCF_021869965.1 Rhincodon typus | reverse complement strand
CTCCCTATCTCTCTCTTTCTCCCTCCCAACCTCTCTCTCTGCATTTCACTCTCTCTCCCTATCTCTCTCTCTCTGCATTTCTCTCTCTCTCCCTATCTCTCTCTCTCTTTCTCTCTCCCTATCTCTATCTCTCTCTGTCCTCCGTTAAGATACTCCTTAAAACCTAGTTCTTAGACCAAGTATTTAGTTGCCTGCCTTGAATACCTTCTTGTATTGCTTAATGCCAAGCTTTGTTGGACAGCCTCTCCCATGCAGTGTTGCATTAGCGTAAAGGCACTATACTGCTACAAGTTGTTGTTGTAGCACACGCTGACATGCAAAATACATTCCCCTGTTGATCACCCCACTCCTGTGGGACAGAAGGTTATAGGTTAAAAACCCGACTGTTGAAACAAACCCACAATCTGTAGGGTGTCAATTCCAGTGCAGTACTGAGGGAATGCAGCACTGTCAGGGCTGCTGTGCACAACTGTGTTGGTTTGCATAGATATTGCATTGCATTATTGAGCAGTCATTCTAGCCCACAGTCGCCACTCAACAAGCCTCACCGATCAACAGATCTACCAGTTGTTCACCTCATCTTCACTTATGGCATCTTGCTGTGCACAGTGAGACTGCCCTGTTTGCCTACCAATATAAGTCATCAATCTCTGAAGTAAATTAATGCTTGCCTGCATTCCACAACATCTTTTGGTGATGGTGTGATAAAGTGCTGGAGGAATATTTCCTATTTAAAGGTGAAATTACAAAGCGAAGTACAGAACTGTTCACGAAGCAATTTTGACATGTTTTCTCCCATTTGGAAGTTTGACAAAGTAAATAAAGCAAAAGAAATTAAAATTTGTTTTATGAGCAGGATGTGGCAATTCAAGATATTGGTATTTAAGTCCAGTTTTCCACCAGTTTGCATTGGGCACGTGGCCAATGCAGTCCCCATTCTAATGCAATCCATCCGAACACAAAGATATGATGTTGTAGAGAATGAGAATTGGGACATTGGATAAAAATAAGAACATTCCTTGTGCAGGCTGAAGCCGTGCATTTTTAATGACTTTCACTCCAGTGTACCCTTTTTTTTTCCTGAAGTTCACATTTACCTCGTTAATATTTTCTGAAACTTTTGATTATCACTCACCTCAGCTCGTTTCATCATCCCCAGTGGTTATTTGTTTTGTTCCAAGTTAGCATTTTCAGGTAAGTCATTCTGCCAGGGATGTTGCTGCTGTTTCAGGATCCTTCCAGTTTTCTGATAAATGGAGGGAGAAGCCTTTCCTTTAGAAGGTCCATGGAGACAGCAGATACCTGCAATGTGCATTTCCATAAAGCGTGGATTAAATTAAGGGTGTTAGCGAAGGGTAGTTTATGTGTCTTGCTCTCCCATTAATTTGAGTCAAATGAATCGCACTGAAGACAGAATGACCCAGAATATACATCACAGAAAATGTGCATCAGAGAAAAGCTCTGGTATTTCTATCAAGCCTCCCCCCTCTTCTGTTCGTGTCACTCTCTCAACATATCCCATTATTTTCTCCTCCTGTGTCTATGCTGCTTCCTTTTAAATGTGTCTTATTAGAAATGGTGTCAGAGATCTAATTATCACTCAACTGAGATCCAGTTGTGAAATTTGTAATCATGCTTGCATATTCACAAATTTTTTTTAAAGAAATGATGCTGGTTATTTACCAGGAATAGCATTCACCCTTATCTCAAAGTACTGTAAAATATTCAGAATATTTCAAATGCAACAAGATCTGGGCAACATCCAGGCTTGGGCTGACAAGTGGCAAGTAACATTCGCACCACACAAATACCAGCCAATGACCATCTCCAGTAAGAGACAATCTACCTGCTGTCCTTTGATATTTATTGGCATTACCATCGCTGAATCCCCCACTAACAACAATCTGAGGGTTACTATTGACCAGAAACTCAACTGCCATATGAACATAGTGGTTACAAGAGCAGGTCAGAGGCTAGGAATACTTCAGCAAGTAACTCATCTCTTGACTTCTCAAAGCTTGTCCACCATTTACAAGGCACAAGCCAGGAGTATAGGATAACACAGTGTGGAGCTGGAGGAACACAGCAGGCCAGGCAGCATTAGAGGAGCAGGAAAGCTGATGTTTCGGGTCGGGACCCTTCTTCAGAAATGGGAAGCCAGGGAGTGTTATGGAATACTCCCCACTTACTTGGATGAGTGCAGCCCCAACAACACTCAAGAAGCTTGACACTATCCAGGACAAAGCAGCCCCTGCTTGATTGACATCACATCCACAAGCATCCCCTCCCTCCACCACCGACGCTCAGTGGCAGCAGTGTGTACTATCTACAAGATGCACTGCAGAAATTCACCAAGACTCCTGAGACAGCACCTTCCAAACCCACGACCACTTCCATCTAGAAGTACAAGGGCAGCAGATACTTGGGAATACCACCCCCTGCAAGTTCCCCTCCAAGCCACTCCCCACCCTGACTTGGAAATATATCGCTGTTCCTTCAATGTTGTTGGGTCTAAATCCTGGAATTCCCTCCCTAAAGACATTGTGGGTCAACCCACAGCACATGGACTGCAGTGGTTCAAGAAGGCAGCTCTCACCACCTTCTCAAGTAGGGATGGGGTGTAACTGCTCAGCCAGCCAACAGCACCCACATGCTATGAGTTAATAAAAATGCTCAGACCCAATGCTGATGCCAGGGCTCTGTAGAATGACGATTGCCACTTTAAAAGGGAGGTTGGTGATTTAGTGCTGGACTCCAGGACAGAGAGCCAAACTAATGCTCTGGGGACTGGTGTTTAAACCCCATTACAGCAGCTGGGGGAAGGAGTTTAAATTCATTCGATTATGATCAGAAATTGGAAGCCAGTCTCAGTAATGGTGACCACGAAGCTACTGCTGTTTGTTGTAAAAATCCATCTGGTTCAGTAACGCTGCCCTTTCATTAAAGGAAATCTGCCATCTTTACACAGTCTGGCCTACTCGTGAGTCCAAACCCACATCCCTTTGAAATGACCCAACAAGCCCCTTAGTTTGGGGGACAATTAGGGATGTGCAATACGTATTGCCCTTGCCAGCAATGCCCACATCCCATGAATGGACAAAGAGGAATAAAAAAAGTACCAGTCGCTGAGCTGGAGGGGCACTATATCAGAGCTATATACTGTCATATCATTAACCTAACCAATATTACAACAAGCAGTTTACTACATTATTGGCAGATCTCCTCTAGCATTGCTCACCATTCAACAAATAATCCTGATTTTCCTAAAGACAAGAGCCTATTGTACGACAAAATATACCATTTCACTCAATATGGTGCATGTGCCTTTAACCAGGATTGTTTGTTGAGGGCTGCTGAGTCTAATTGTTGTGTATTAAATATTGTGAGGTTTAATTAGAATGCAGTGATGCTGATGAGAGAAATTTATAGGTGGGCGGTTCCTTGTAAATTTCATTGTTCCAGGTTAGAAGATCTAAGTATGAAGTAGCTGCCTTTCTTCCTCTGTGTGATATTTGTGCTGTGCAATGATTCACTTGCATCATTGATCAGTGATAAAAAAAGTAAGCTCTCCAGTCATAAAATCAGTATTTGGAATTGATGTTGTGCTCAGAGACAGTGTCTAATATATTTTATTATATTTTAACCAAAGTGAACAATATAGCAAATCTGGGGCTTATAGTTTGCCCTGTTCGCAAATGGATAGAGTCAGTCAAGTTTTCTAAGTGGAGGATTCATGCTTTGAAATCAAGTTGCAATGGGTAGATTCTTCCTTGTGGGAGATGTCATTGCCTCACATATGTGAGGCATATGCGTCACTTACCAGTTATCAGACCAAACCTAGATATTGTCAAGATCTTGTTCCATTTGTAGATAGACTACTTCAGCACCAGAGGAGTTGTGAATGATGCTAAACATTGTACAATCATCGATGAATATTCGTCTTTCTTTCAACCAGGTATGACTCCAACCAGCGGACAGTTTGGCCCCTGATACCCTTTGATTCCAGTTTAGCCAGGGCTCCTTGATGCCACACTCGGTTGAATGTAGCCTTCATGTCAAGGGCTGTCACTCTCACCTCACCTCTGGAATTCAGCTCTTTTGTCCATGTTTGACCCAAGGCTGTAATGAGGTCAGGAGCTGAGTGGCCCTGGTGGAACCCAAACTGGGCGTCGCTGAGCAGGTTATTTCTGAGCAGGTGCTGCTTGATAGCACTGTTACTGACACCTTCCATCACTTTACTGATGATCGAGAGGAGACTGATGGGGCGGTAATTGTCCGGGTTGGATTTGTCCTGTTTTTGTATACAGGACATACCTGGGCAATATTCCACATTGTTGGGTAGATGCCAGTGTTGTAGGCCAGTACTGGAACAGCTTGGCGAGGGGAACGGCAAGTTCTGGAGCACGAGTCTTCAAGACAATTGCTGGAATATTTTCCTTTTGAAAGTTACTATTGAACCGTCTTTTACTATCCTTTCAGGCGTGCACTATCATAACAAAGTTTGTGTTAAAAAAAAATCTCATTATCCCCACCATGACATATGGGTCAATTATTTGAGATCCATGTCCTTTACTTGTTGTCCTTCCTATCAGTGGAAACAAGTTTCCCCTCGTTATCTGAATAACTACCCCCACGAAACATTGAAACCTTCCACTGAATTTCCACTTCATTGTCTTGGGTGTAAGGAGAATAACTGTGACTTTTCCAGCCTCTCAATATAGCTGACGTCTTTTAGTTTTCGTGTACTCTTCTTTCACATTCTCTGGCACTGTTGCTGTATTGTACTGCTGTTTGCTTTGTTCAAACCGATGCAAAATACTTAAATGTCTGTTCCAGTTCCTCAAGCATCAGCTTCGCCCTACAGCACCAAGTAGTCCCATGCCTTTAACTAGCCTTTCACTCTCATCGCTATTTCTGCTTCTGCTCACGAGCAGCTCCTTTCATTCTTCACCTCAGTCTCCTTAATCTGTTTTCTTCGTTTCTTTTCTGAGCTGCTGTATAATTCCCATGGTGCTTGCTTCTATTGTAGTTATTACCTGGCTTTATCTTTAATCTAAATTTTTCTCCTAACCTCTCAGTCATTGCCTTTTTACAAGCCATTTTCTTGTGGTCAGAAGGCTTTTGGCGTGGTCCTAATCCATCACATGTTTAATTATCTCTTCCTGTTGGTCTTACATTAATTTGTTACATTTTCTCATATTGAGTGAGTGGTTAAAGACGTGGCAGATGGAATATAATGTGGGAAAATGTCAGGGTTACACACTTTGGCAGGAAGAATAGAGGAGCTGAATATTGGTTAAACGGGGAAAGCCTGTAGAAAGCGACAAACAGAGGGATTTGGGAGTCCTTAGGCATGAATCACAAAAAGCCAGCGTCCAAATTCAGCAGCTAAGAGGGCAGGCAAATGGAACATTGGACTTTATTTCAGAGGGAAAGGAGTTTAAAGGTAGGGAGGTCTTACTGGAAAGACAAGGCACTAGTCAGGTCACAGCTGGAATACTGGGAGCAGCTTTGGGGTCCCCATTTCTAAGGTAAGATGGACTGGCATTGGAAGCAATCCAGAGAAGGCTCACTCAGCTAATACTGGGTATGAAGGGACTTATCTATGAGGAGAGGTTGAGCATATTGTGCCTGTACTTATTGCAGTTTAGAAAAATGACAGGTGAATTTATTGTAACATACAAGGTTTCCAGGGGGCCTGTAGATACGAAAAAGTGTGTGAGAGTCTTGCTCTAGAGAGCATAACCGCAGAATAAGGAGTCACCCAGTCATTGTCAGAGATAAGGAGGAATTTCTTCTCTCAGAAGGGTGTGAATCTGTGGAATTATTCACTGCAGAGGGCTGTTGAGGCTGGATTGTTAAGTGTATTCAAGGCTGAGATAGATGGATTTTTAATTAGGACGGGGATTGAGGGTTACAGGCAAAAGGCAGGGAAGTAGAGCTGAGGATTATCAGATCAGACATGAGCTCATTGAATGGTGGAACAAACTTGATGGGCTGAATGGCCTACTTCTGCTCCTACATCTTATGGCTTTTTTTATAATCAATTTAGCTAGATTTAGACTCCTGTAACCACACTGATATTGACTAATTCCCACTCCTGATAGTACCCCTTCTAATAATATTAATTATTCAGTTTTCACTCTTCACTCTGCAAGTTTCTGCGCTGTGTGACTCCATGACTCTATAAGAAGATCATTGATAGCAGCCTGGATACAATTGAAATTGATGCGTGGAGTGCTGGCCTATATCCCAAGGATTCTTTTTTATTTTTAAAAATTTTTTTATTTTTTTAATTTTCTTTATTCATTCACGGGATGAGGGCGTCGCTGGTCAGACAGCATTTATTGCCCATCCCTAATTGCCCAGAGGGCAGTTAAAAGTCAACCACATTGCTGTGGGTCTGGAGTCACGTGTTGGCCAGACCAGGTGAGGATGGCAGGTTCCTTCCCTAAAGGACATCTGAACTGCAAGAAATGGAATGAAGGTGAAAGGTCTGGTTAGACCCCTTCGAGTGGACAGTGCTCTGTCCTGGGCAGCACATTCAGGAAGGAGCGTACTGACCTTGAAGAGGACACTGTGGAGAGTCACCAGAAATCTGCCAGGGCTTAAAGGGTTAAACTGGAAGGATTGGTCACACAATCAAGTTTGCATTCCCTTGAACATGAGGATTAAGGGGTGATCCATTGGGAGTGATTCAGATGAAGGAAGACTTGTTGAGAGTGAATGTAGAAACTGTTTACCCGTGAGGGGGTATCTGGGCCCCTGATGAGGAAGGGAAAGGTGTCTTTTTTGCTGCTGCACATACATTCAACTGGGTGTGATTAGTTAAATGATAGCAGGATGGTCCAATCTGCTCTTCAATAATACCACTGCCATCAGATCAATCCCTCATCCTGGTTTGGTACCAGGATCTACCTCCTCTGTACGTTGCAGGTGAGCACACACTGAGTGCACACTATACTCCCTCTGATATAGGAGGCCGGTGGGACTTAGATCAGGAGTGTACACTTGCTGCAAATGGCTAAGCTGATCAACAGGGATCTGCTCATCCAAATTTGTACACGTCCTGGGACTTTTGCATGAATAGAACTATGAACAATTTGTTAATACACACACAAAGGAAACCACTTTCGCAAAGCAGCTATTCCGAATGTTGCTGAGAACATACAAGGTTAGGCTGACAACTGGGCACTGGTCTATCGATCTCATGTATCTGCTGACCTGATGGGAACAGCTTTGCATCAATATATATATGAGATAATAAATGCCTGGCACAATGTTCGAGTGCTGTAACTCAATTGAGCAGCGCTAACCATGGCCTGGACTGACAGGAAGAAGCATCGGCATCTCTGCAGTGACAGTGGTCTCAGAAGGAATTGCTGTCTTTAATCCACTGACAAATACTTGTTGCTCTTTGTTCTATGGCATGTTTCGAACAGGCCATCCTGAGTTTTGAGGTGGGGGATAATTTTGCAGCAAAGGAGAGATCCAGCAGGAACAGGGAACAGCTGGATGGCCTAAAAACTGATAATGGCTCAAAACTCCGAGGTGAATCCTTCCACTAGCTTTCCTTCAGATCCCATATGGCATATATTCTTTTCTGAAACTGAGCACCTTGGGATCGATCATTGATTGGATTGCCCATTTACGCTCAGTGGATCACACACTCCCCTCTGGAATCAGAGGGTGATGTGTACAAAGCTCACAGCAGTCTGCTACATCCTGGGCCAATGCTGACTTCTGGAAGGGATGCTTTTTATTTTCAGTTCAAACGTTAAACTTAGGCTCCATCTGGCTGATCTGGTGGGAACTAAAGATACCAGGACACCATCCCACAGTAGAATGGGGTGTGAGCTGCTCCCCCAGTGTCCTAACCAAAATCCACCTCTCAATCTGCTGCACTGAAATACATTAATAACCTGAACCTTGCTGTGCATGCGTGTTTCAAAAACTACATAGGATACAAAACTCGTAAGCATTGTGAACCATGAGGAGGATTGCGTACAATGTCAGAACTTGGACAGATTGGAGGATAGATGGACAACTGTCAGATGTAGAAGAGTTAAAACACTGAAGCTAATCTTGTAACTAAAGAAGCTGTGCCTAGGTACTTTTGTACTTAGGATGGTGCTATAAGTGGTGGCTTAGAAACTTTTCACCATATTTATTTGAGAATAAAGCTAATTCAATTCAATTCATGTAGGGAGTGGTTTATTTTGGAAGAATGCAGAAAAAACCCCAATAAAAACAGAAGGGTACATTGTTAAAGAGGGTGCAGGAGTGGAAGGATCTGGGTGCATAAATTGGTAAAAGTTGCAGGTTGAGACAGTTCTGGTCACCCTGCTACAGGACGGATATTATTGAATCGGAGAAGGTGCAGTAAAGATTTTCTGAGGATGTTGCCGGGAGTGGAGGGTTTGAGTTATAAGAAGAGGCTGGTTAGGCTGAGACTTCTTTGCCTGGAGTGTAAGAGGTTGAGGGGTGACCTAATAGACATTTATAAAATCATGAGGGGCACAGATAAGGTGAAGAGCCAAAGTCTTTTCTCTAGCGTAGGTTTAAGATGAGAGTGAAAAGATTTAAAAGGGACCTAAGGGGCAGCATTTTCACACAGAGGGTGGTGCATTTCTGGAATGAATTTCCAGAGGAAGTGGTAGATGCAGGTACAATTATAACATTTAAAATGCATTTGAGCAGTACACGAATAGAAAAGGTTTAAAGGGATATGGGCCAAATGCTGGCAAATGGGAACTAGTTTAGTTTGGGAAACCTCGTCAGCATGGACAAATTGGACTGAAGGGTCTGTTTCTGTGCTGGATGATCCTATACCATAGTCAAGGCTTTATTAATAGAGGCATAGGGTACAAAAGGCAGGAGGTTGTTATAAACTTGTGTAGAACACTTATTCAGTCTCAGTTCAAGCATTGTGTCCTGTCCTGTTACAGAAAGTGCAGAAAGGATTGACAAGAATGGTTCAGGGATGAGCATTTTCTGTGTTGTGGAGAGATTGGACAAATTTGCACCACTTCCCTTGGGGAAGAAAAGGCTTAGAGGAGATTTGATTGAGTTGTTCAAAATACTGAGGGTTCTGGGGGAGAAGAACTGCTCCTCTTGGTGGAAGGATTGAGAAACAAAGGGCAAGGCGATTGGCAAAATGGAGAGCTGGGGAAATCCTTTTTCACGCAGTTAGGATCCGGAACACGCTGCCTGAGAGTGTGGTCGAGTTCGGGTTAACTGAGGCTCAAAAAGGGAATTGGATCATCATCTGAAAAGGAACTATTTGAAAGGCAATGAGGAAATGACAGGGGATTGGCACTAAGTCAATTGTTCTTTCAGAGGGCTAGTATAAACTCAGTGGGCAGATTGGCTTCCCCTGTGCTCCGATCATTCTCTAATTGTATGATTTTTCTTTTGTTTCAAAATGATTTGTTGGAGCTTTCTGTAATCAAATTCGCTGTACAGGAACTCCACAGAGTAACTCCGATTGCACTTTGAGTTCCAACAATGGGGAAGGTGATGGTCTAGTGGTATTATCGCTGGACTGTTAATCCAGAGACCCAGGTAACAGGGTGGTACAGTGGCTCAGTGGTTAGCACTGCTGCCTCACAGCACCAGGAACCTGAGTTTGATTCCGTCCTTGGATGACTATCTGTGTGGAGTTTGCACGTTCTCCCTGTGTCTGCGTGGGTTTGCTCCAGCTTCCTCCCACAGTCCAAAGATGTGCAGGTTAGGTAGATTGGCCATGCTAAATTGCCTGTAATGTTCAGGGATTATGTAGGTTAGGGGGGTTATAGGGGGATAGGTCTGGGTGGGATACTCTGAGGGTCGGTGTGGACGTGTTGGGCCGAAGACTGTTTCCACACTGTAGGGATTCTATGATTCTGTAACGTTCTGAGGACCTGGGTTCGAATCCTGCCATGGCAGATGGTGGAATTTGAATTCAATAAATATCTGTAATTAAGAGTCTAATGATGACCAAGAATCCTTCGTTGATTGTTGGGAAAAACCAATCTGGTTCACTAATGTCCTTTAGAGAAGGAAGCTGCCATCCTTACCTGGTCTGGCCTACATGTGACTCCAGACCCACAGCAATGTGGTTGACTCTGAACTGCCCTCTGGGCAATTAGGGAAGGGCAATAAATGCTGCCTGGTCAGAGGTGCCCTCATTCCATGAATGAATTTTAAAAAAACATATGTATGTTGTACGGTTTTCCCATTAGACTTATATACAAGTAACTCTGAGCCTCATTTAACATTTTTAAGACATGGATTTCCTGTTAAAATAATGAGAAACTCTAATCCCACTCATCCCTCATCCTTTGATCCTCCGTAGACTTCCTCCCCAACCATCTCCCCTCACCCCAAGCCCCAGCAGCTCAGCCCAGGGCTAAGTTGGCCAAAGAGTAGCTGTTGGCATTTTAAACAATGAAAGAAAGAGCTAAACGTGCATTTCATTAGTGCTTCAGGACAACACAACCAATAAGGGAATCTTGAAGAGAGGTTACTGTTCAAAAAAGGGAAATGGCAGCTGATATGTTGTGAAGAAAGATGTGTGTTTTTTTTCAGTATTTGCTTTTTAAATTACTGGCATGTGGGTGCATGTTTTTATCTTTGTAAAGGGGTTTAGAATTAATGAGATCATTCTTTCTGGAACCATATTTTAAAACTAGTATTTGTTAGAGACAGCAGGTGACTGCAATGGCCCTGGAGTGCTAATGGAAGTTTGTTTACATTGTGGGGGTTTACAACAGCGGAGAGGAAATATTAAGCCGTAAGATATATGAGCAGAAGTGGGCCATTCAGCCCATCGAATCTACTCCACCATTCAATGCGATCATAAATGATATGATAATCCTTATTTCTCCCTTTCTGCCTTTTCCGCATAACCCTCAATTCCCTTCCCGATTAAAAATTTGTCTATCTCAGCCTCAAATAGCTACATAAGGTACAGGATCTAGAATGAGAAAGTTTTTTTTCTTAAAAAACGTGCTTCAAAAACTTTTTGGTTCAGTTTGAAGAAGACCTGACTGGGTTCAGAAGCAAATCTAATCTCTTCTAAAAAAGGAAATTGTTTAGAACAGTAAAGGTTCCCTCAGTGAAAGAGTTTAGTTTATAATTGTTTGAGATTTGCAGATGATTGAAACAGTGTGAAAGCCTAAGCTCTCGGTTGTGTGAGGATTCAAATAGAAATCTGCGTAGCACCAAGGACAGGAATTGATTCAATACAGGCAGATTAAACAGGAAAGAAAACTTTCTTTGGATTTTGAGTAGCTGTAAAGTTTTGGTACAAAAACAAAGTTGCTGGCAAAGCTCAGCAGGTCTGGCAGCATCTGTGAAGGAGAAAACAGAGTTAACGTTTCGGGTCTGGTGACCCTTCCTCAGAACTGATGGTGGCTGGTAAAACGTCAGTTTATATGCAGAAAGTAGGGAGGTGGGTGGGGTAGGGAGTAAACGATAGGATAGAGCCCAAAGAGAGAGAAAGACAGTTGAATAGACAAAGGAGTTGCTAACGATCAGGCTGGGTGGGTGAATAGTTGTTAATGGGGACTGTTAGTGACTAATAACAGGGGGTGTGTAGTGGCAGGCTACGTGGTAACAAGGCCTGGTGTGTGGGGTGGGATGCTGGGACATGGGAGAGTTTAGGCCCTAAAATTACTGAACTCAATATTGTGTCCAGAGGGCTGTAGGGTCCCCAAGCGGAAACTGAGGTGTTGTTCCTCCAGCTTGCGCTGGGCTTCGCTGGAGCACTGCAGAAAAGAGACAGAGATGTTGGCCAGGGAGCAGGGTGGTGCGTTAAAGTGGCAGGCAACAGGTAGTTCAGGGTCTTTTTTGCGAGCAGAATGTAGATGTTCTGCGAACCAGTCACAGTCTATGCTTCATTTCCCCAATGTAGAGGACACCACATTGTGAGCAGCGAATGCAGTATACTGGATTCTGGGAAGTGCAGGTGAAGTGTTGCTTCACCTGGTAGATATGTTTGGGCCCTTGAATACTGGGGAGTACCCCTGAGGAGAGCATTGTGGAACAGCTATTGGAGTGCTGTGTGGTTGAGCGACCCAGGGTTCCAGGTACCTGGAAGGGCAGGTGAAGGGGTGGGTCAGCAGGGGGAGAGGGACAGAAACTGGGGCAGGGAAGGTCTTCACATTTGACCAGATATCCAGGCTCTGAATCATGCACTGAGTGTGAAATAACTCCACTGAGGCCGGTATCCCATCAAAGAGTCCCCCTTTATTTACACAGGGAGAGTCCTTGACACTGATCCAGCTCCCTCAAAGCCAGCTCTCAGAGTGAGCAGAACCCCTGTCACTCCTGTTTCTATCTGTCAGCCAGGGCTCCCTGATCGGACCAGGTTAACAGCCCCAATCAGGGAACTCATATTCTATCAGGTTCACCTGGCTGACCTCATTACAATCAGTACAGAAACTACTTTTGCAAGGACCCTGCCCATGAGCTAACCAGCTACCTCTGCACATTGCCTGGCAACTGGCATGAGGGCCAACTGGGTCAATCCAAAGGATGAGGCCTGTAGTCCGTTGCAAATGTGGTCCTCCCACCCAGAATTCAATTGAGGAGGAGTTAGGGTTTAGCAGTACCATCACCTGCCTAATTAATTACACCTCACTGTGAGAGCAGAGGACTGCATCCCTAAACTTCACTGCCCCGGACCATTCCCTGTACCATCTTAAAGAAAAATCACACGTTTCTGTGTTGGACAGTAATGCAGATCTAGCAGCGCTCCCTCTCTCCCAGTTGGGCATGAAAGCTTGGAGTGAATTGATTTTTTTTTAGAGCTAGACAGCTTTCTCTCCCACTTTGTAGGCATCACTGCGCCATGGTGTTTCTCTGAAGGATTCTGAAGGTTCTCATTATTCGGCCAGTCATTCCGATCACGCATTGCTATGCTGAGAGATCAGCTTTCCTATCTATTTGTCTGTACATCGATCGCCCTCTGCTGACCTCCTGGATAGTCACTTTAATGTATAACTTTAATGGAGATCAGGTTAGGGATCGAACCAGCCCTGAAAGTCCACGCTGAATAAAACATGTAACTCTTAAGGTTCCCGTATTAGAGCATTGTGTGCACCTCTGGGAGTATCTGAACCACAGCATTCTCCAACTCTGATATATTCGACTGGATCATATTGAGGGTAACACTCATAGTGAGTCCTGCTGTTGGTCACTTTCTGTGTGATCTGTTTCCAAACACAATGATGTCCTCCATTGCAACACGGTGCTGTGAACTGAGGAGAGTGCCACTGGAGCCTATTCCAGCCTGTGTTATGGATGGACACTATCAGAGAACATAAGAACATAAGAACTAGGAGCAGGAGTAGGCCATCCGGCCCCTCGAGCCTGCCCCGCCATTTAATAAGATCATGGCTGATCCTTTTTAAGACTCAGCTCCACTTACCCGCCCACTCACCATAACCCTTAATTCCTTTACTGTTCAAAAATTTATCTAGCCTTGTCTTAAACACATTCAGCAAGGTAGCTTCAACCGCTTCACTGGGCAGGGAATTCCACAGATTCACAACCCTTTGGGTGAAGAAGTTCCTCCTGATCTCAGCCCTACATTTGCTTCCCTTTATTTTGAAGCTATTCCCCCGAGTCCGAGGGGAGAGCCTCGAGGTTTTCAGCAGAATAGCCAATCAACAACATTATCCGCTGTGCAAAAGTCCAATGCAGAAGAAATACAGGAGATGGTCAAATTGCACTGTGTAGCAGGAGGCCACTTGGCCCTTCCTCCTTGTGTTGGCTCTTTGAAAAAGCTATCCAGTTCGCCCTACCACCCTCCACACCTGTTTCTTCCCCACAGCACTGTACATTTTTAAATTTATCTACGGTATTTAACCAATGCCTTTTTGATAGCTACTGCCGATATGTGTTTCCACCATCCTTTCAGGGACCATGTACCAGAACATGCTGCATAAATACATTTCCCCTCATCTTCCCTCCTCCTCATCACATCTGGTTCTTTTGCCAATTCTGTTCCTTCTGTGTCCTCCCACCTGTGGAATAACAAGGTGTAGAGCTGGATGAGCACAGCAGGCCAAGCAGCATCAGAGGAGCAGGAAAGCTGATGTTTCGGGTCTGGACCCTTCTCCGGAAATGAAAACCATTTCTGAAGAAGGGTTTAGGCCTGAAACGTCAGCCTTCCTGCTCCTCTGATGCTGCTTGGCCTGCTGTGTTCATCCAGCTCTACACCTTGTTATCTCAGACTCCAGCATCGGCAGTTCCTACCAGCTCCCACCTGTGGAAGCCTTTTCTCCTTACTCACTCTATCAAAACCTTTCATAATCTTCAAAATCTCTATCTCCCCTCGATTTTCGCTGTGTGGGGACAACCTCAGCTCTTCCAGCTTCTTCTCCACGTATCCAATGCCTGTCATTCCTCCCTGGTATCATTCCAGGCAACCTCCCCTGCACCTTCTCCAACACCTTCCCAATGTGCCAGACTGAACACGAGTCTCCAGGGAAGAGTTCTGATTACTCTCCACAGATGCTGTCAGACCTGCTGAGTTTTGCCAGCAATTTCTGTTTTTGATTCTTCAAGGAAGGACTAACAATTTGAAATAAAAGCAAGAACAGGAAATGGCTAGAACAATAAGTGAGTGTTGAGACTGACCTGTCTTTAGCATTGACACAGAACAAATTTGTGGAGCCGAACGATCTATTCCTGTATCTTGTTTCTTGTCCAAAAGTAATCTCTTGGGTTAATTGACCATGCATCTGTGTCATCTTACTAAAACGCCTTGGAATGTGTATGATATTTGTGCCAAATTCCTGTCTCCATATATTACATAACAACAACCTAGGAACATTGGAATAGGAGTAGGCCATCAACCCATCAGCCTGCCCTTCTAACAGCTCACATTTTTACATAGGGCCCTTCACAAACGGCATCAGGAATTTTAAAAAATTCATTCATGGGATGAAGGCATCACTTATTGTCCATCCCTCATAGCCCAGAGTCAACCACATTGCTGTGGGTCTGGAGTCACATGTAGGCCAGACTTCCTTCCCTAAAGGACATTAATGAACCAGACAGGTTTTTTCCCCCCAACAATCAATTCATGGTCATCATTAGACTCTTACTTCCAGATATGTTAATTGAATTCAAATTCTACCATCTGCCATGGCTGGATTTGAACCCAGGCTCCAGAATATTATCTGGGTCTCTGGATTAACAGTCAAGTGATAATACCACTAGGCCATTGCCTCCCCTTATTGAATGAGGATCAGTGAAGGAGAGTTTAAGACAAATGAACCAAAGCTCTCCTGAGCCGGAAAGGTTTTAATGAAGGTATTACAGATGTTTGTTCACCTGTTTGGTGGTGTTATTACATACAACTATAAAAAGTGGAGCTTGATCCTGGGCCTCCTGGCTCGGAGGTAGGGACATTACCACTGCAGGATGTTATAGGTTTAAGGAGCGGGATTGAGATCCGGGTGTCAAATGTTTTGGCTGTAAACCAATGGGGACGAAGAGGAGGGAGGTGCAGACGACATGGGAACAGTCATTTGGGATCGCATCTGAGCAAGTTCCAGAGATGGGCTTTCAGTTGGCCAGACTTGGTGCAAAAAAATGCCTTATTGCATGTAGCCTACAACCCTTCACAATCTTAGAGTTCAGTCTGCTGTCAGAATCATTTACCTCAGCATACTGACAAGGGTGTGGATTAACACGAACCCATCTTCCCTCGGCTCACCTCCACCCCAGAGTTTGATACAGAGAGTGCAGCACTCTGAAAGCATCGTCACTCTTCTGGCAATTCTAGTGTCATAGGACCCCTTCACCTAGTCTCTCCCTGCAGCACATCACACCTGATTGGAGGAAATGACTCCAGGGTTCAGTTCCACTCTTTCCAGTCTCAGGTGTTAGAGTCTGATTTGCCCCCTTGGGGGTACTCAATCGCCCATCAGTCAGCCTGACCCAAGTCACTTGGGTATCTGCTCCATAAACCAGGTTCCTTGTGATATACCCCAACTGTCAAATGGCAGGCTTTGAAGGTAGCCTGGTGAGAGTGCTCCTTGTTAGGATAGGCCAAGGCCCCTGCCCAGCAGCCTTCATCATTGAGGCTGGTTTGCCTTGAGTTTTAAGTCAATACTACTCCCGTCTGGAGTATCCCAGGAGGGAGCGTCTGCACACAGATGTGACCCTTTGGCTGCTTGCTTCTTACCAATAAGTTATAAGCTCCTTTCATAATGCAACAGTCCTATATTTACATCTGCAAATTGATTATCAAATACCACTGTCTAGCGTAACAACTCAGATGTCCCACTTCACACGCTCATTGTCAACTGGGATTGTTTCTCTTGCTGCTGTTAGGTTCATGTGGTGCGTTACGTTGCTTCAATATGTGTGTATCTGATCACATCAATGAGGCCCCTGTACAAACCCTTTATCCACATCTGGATAGGCACAGACAATGCTGCACATTGGGGAATTTTTTAATTCACTCACTTGTGGCACATGGGCATCGTTTGCTGGACCCAGTATTTATTACCTGTCCCTAGTTGCCACTTGAGAAGGTGGGGGTGAGCTGCCTTCTTGAACCGCTGCAGTCTATGTGCTGTAGGTTGACCCACAATGCCCTTAGGGAGGTAGATTTTGATCCAGGAATAGCGATATATTTCCAACTCAGGGTGGGGAGTGACTTGGAGGGGAACTTGCAGATAATGGTGCTCCTGCCCTTGTATCTGCTGCCCTTGCCCTTCCAGCTGGAAGAGGTCATGGGTTTGGAAGGTGCTGTCTAAGGAGCCTTGGTGAATTTCTGGAGTGCATCCTGTAGATAGTACACACTGCTGCTACTGAGCGTCATGATATAGAGATGCCGGTGTTGGACTGGAGTGGACAAGATCAAAAATCACATGACACCAGGTTATAGTCCAACAGGTTTATTTGAAAACACAAGCTTTCGGAGTCAGTGATGGAGGGACTGGATGCTTGTGGATTTGGTGCTAACCAAGAGGGCTGCTTTGTCCTGGGTGGTGTCGAGCTTCTTGAGTGTTGCTGGCGCTGCACTCATCCAGGAGTGTCCCATCTACAGACTAAGTAAGAGATCGATCACCTTAACCTCAACAGCGGAGGAAGCTATTGCTTTATTCCAGGGATTTACATGTACTACATTATATAAAAAAGGCATATTTTCCTTGCCAATTATTTAACTACAGGCCCAATTTGTTTAACTTAGAGTACAACTGTAAACCTTATACACCAAATCAACCGTTATGAAAATACCATGGGACATCTGGTTCTTTTGTCAGCCATTGACCCAACTTTTATTTGTGGTAGAGGTAGTAGGAACTGCAGATGCTGGAGAATCTGAGATAACAAGGTGTAGAGCTGGATGAACACAGCAGGCCAAGCAGCATCAGAGGAGCAGGAAGGCTGATGTCTCGGGCCTAGACCCTTC
>NC_063355.1:43851151-43859813 GCF_021869965.1 Rhincodon typus | reverse complement strand
CACTCTCATGGTTGAGATAAATGAATTTCTGTGTCCCTGTGAGCCGTTAGGGATGTCCCAAATGAGTCCACAAAGTTCAGGCCTTTCAACCCATGTATAGACATGAGGTGAGAGGACCCCTTAAAGTGAATAAATAGATATGTATAAACCAAAGCTCAGAGACTGCACTTACAACCTCTGTGCCACCTTTTCTAGGGACATGTAACCAAAGTGTGTGAGTTCACCATGAAACTCGAAAATAAATCCACAAACGGAGCAAGATAGAGCAGTTAAGAATGCTGGAGGTTTAGAGTCATAGAGCTGTACAGTATGGACACAGACACTTCAGGCCAACTTGTCCATGCTGACCAGATATCCTAAATTAATCTCATCCCATTTGCTGGAATTTGGACCATTTCCCTCTAAACCCTTCCTATTCATGTACCTATCCAATTGCCTTTTAAATGTTGTAATTGTACCAGCCTCCACCACCTCTTCTGGCAGCTCATTTCATACACGCACCACCCTCTGCATGAAAAAGCTACCCCTTAGGTCCCTTTTATGTCTCTCCCCTCTCATCTTAAACCTATGCCCTCTAGTTTTGGACTCCCCTACCCTGGGGAAATGACCTTGTCTATTCACCCTATCCATGCCCCTTATGATTTTATAAACTTCTGTAACTTCAGCCTCTGAAGCTCTGGGAAAAATAGCTCTACCCTTTGCAGCTTCTCCCTATAGCTCAAACCCTCCAACCCTGGCAATATCCGTGTAAATCTTTTCTGCACTCTCTCAAGTTTAACGTCTTTCCTGTAGCAGGGAGACCAGTACTGAAAGCAGTATACTAAAAGTGACTTTAAATGTAGTTGCTGAAAGAAAGTGCTAGAAGTTCACTGGACTTTATTGACTCAAAAAATAACTCAATGCTGTGAATACTCCAGAGAGGAGCAAATCTCAGCGAGTGAGTCATGTTAATGTGTCAAAGAGATCCAGTGACAGGAAGGAAACTCCGGAGCGCTGTGAAAGAAGGAGGAAGAGGAATTAAAATATCAGACCAAGTCGAGAATGAATCAGGAAAGGAAAGTTCAAAGGTCCACCATCAGTAATCAAATAGAAAAATATGGAGAGGTTTAAACATTATCTCTCAGAAAATAGTTGAGGTGAATTACAAAAACTGTCATACACTCATAAATTGATTTGGGTTAATAGACCAGGCAAAATGTCTTTAAGCACACACAAGGTTAATGTAAGGGAGACATCACCAATAAAGCAACAGTCCTACACAATCAACTGGAGGATAATACATCTCAGTGAAAGAAGAAAGATCACATTCAAGATAAAAAGTAACATTATGGAACAGAGTCACAAAAGCTGGAGCTTATTTGTTACGATGATAGATGAAATCAGATGAGTCATAACGATTGCTAATTGATTATTGAAAAGTCAATGCAGGTAACAAAAGAGGACTCATATCCAATTCCCTACAATTGGAACACTGTACTGAAGGATCGGACAAGGACAGTTCATTATAAATATTGATTGACTAAAGGGATATTGACAAGATCCATTCATTGACACAGCTATTAAAATATCAGCTTTTGCAACCCCAGATTGATTTAATCCATTGTAAAATCAAGCCATTCAAAATGAAAATTGCAGCAGCAACCCATTTCAAAGTCTTTGAAGGATCACACAACTATGTTATATACATTGACAATTTGTTATGTTTGGCCAACCCTGGGAGGAACATTTACAAGACTTGTTCAAATTGTTTCGGTGGTGAAGAAGAGCCAATTTGGTCTTACACTTGACAAAAGGTGAACTTCCCAAAGTAAACGTACCTTATTTGGGCCACACTGGAGGGAAAAGTAAAATAGCCCCAGGAGAAGCAGACATGCTTTTGAATTGGAGACAACCTAACCAAAGCCCCTTGACATTCAGTGGGTTTACAATCACTGAATCCCCCACTGTCACTAACTTGGGGGTTACCATTGATCAGAAACTCAACAGGACTCGTCACAAAAATCAATGATTGCAAGAGCAGGTCAGAGACTGGGAATATTGCAGGGAGTAACTCACCTCCTCACTCCCCAAAGACAGTCCACCATTTACAAGACATAAGTCAGGGAATACTCCCCACTCGCATGGATGTGTGCAACAACACTCAAGAAGCTCGACACCATCCAGGACAAAGCAGTCTGCTTGATTGGCACCACAACCACAAGCATGTGTAGGGGAGTTTAAAACCAGGGCATATCTTTAAGGTGAGAAGAGAAAGATTTGAAAGGAGACAATAAGCCAGCTTCTACAGGTGTGAGGCTGGAAAAGCACAGCAGGTCAGACAGCATCCGAGGAGCAGGAACGTCAATGTTTCAGGCTGAAACCCTTCATCCGGGCTGGGGTTAGGGAGGGGGGAGCCCACAAGGGGGGGGGGGGGGGGGGGGGGCAGGGGAAGGGTAGGTGGGATGGTGATAGGTGGACGCAGGTAGGGGGTTATTGTGAGTGGTACGTGGGAAGGGTGAAGTGGATAGGTGAGTAGGAAAATGGACAGGTTAGGCCAGGCCAGGGAAGTGAGGGGGAGGGGTAGGGCTGGACATGGGATATGGCTGGGGGACGAGGGATGTTGAAGCTGGTGGAGTCAACGTTAAGGCCATTGGGCTGTAAGCTCCCAAGGCGAAATATCAGGTGTCGTTCCTCCAGTTCATGTTTGGCCTCAATCTGACAGTGGAGGAGGCCAAGGATGGATATGTCACTGGAGAGTTGGAGGGGTAATTAAAAGGGATGGCAACTGGAAGGTTGGGTTGTTTGTTGTGGGGGCAGACCACAGATGCTCCGTGAACCGGTCCCCGAGTCTGCATTTGGTTTCCCTGATATAGAGAAGACCACCTCGGGAGCAATGGATGCAATAGGTTAGGTTGGGTGAAGTGCAGGTGAATCTACCGGATCTGGAAGGATTGTTTGGGACCTGGGACGGAGATGAGAGGGGAGGTGTATGGGCAGGTGTTGCACCTCTTGCAGTCGCAGGGAAAGGTTCCGGGTGTGACGGAGGAATTGGTGGGGAGTGTAAAGCTGACAAGGGAGTAACAGAATGAATGGTCCCCAGACTGGAGTGGGGAGGGAAATATCTTTTTGGTGGCAAGGTCTGATTGTAAGTGGTAGAAATGTCAGAGGATGATGCGTTGGATCTGGAGGTTGGTGGGGTGGTATGTCGGGACTATGGGGCTCTCTCCTTATTACTGTTGGGGGGAGGGGTTTGGGGGCGGAAGTGCAGGAAGTGGAGGAGATGCGGTCGAGGGCATCCTTAATTACAGAGGAGGGGAAATTACAGTCTCTAAAGTAGGAGGATATCTGAGAAGACCTGAAGTAAAATCATCCTGGGAGCTAATACAGTGGAGGCGGAGGAATTGGGAGTATGGGATAGCATTTTTGCAGGAGAGTGATTGAGAGGGGGTGTACTGAAGGTAGTTGTAGGAGTCAGTGGGTTTGAAATGGATATTGGTGGTGAGTCGGTTTCCGGAGTTGAAGATGGAGAGGTCCAGGAAAGGGAGGGAGTTGTCAAAAATATTCCAGAAATTTAAGGAAGTCGGGGGGAAGGTGGAAGTGTTGGCGAAGTTAATGAACTGTTTGAGTTCCTCGCGGGAGCATGAGGCCACACTGAAGCAGTCATCAATGAAGCGGAGAAAGAGGTGAGGGATGGTGCTGGTGTAGCTGCGGAGAAGGGACTATTCCACGTATCCTACAAAGAGGCAGGCGTAGCTCGGGCCCTTGCGGGTGCCTATAGCCACCCCTTTGGTTTGTACGAAGTGGGAGGAATCAAAGGAGAAATTGTTGAGCGTGAGGACCAGTTCAGCCAAGCAAATGAGAGTGTCTGTGGATGGGGACTGGTTCGGCCGATGGGATAGGAAGAAGCAGAGGGCTTTTAAGACCCTTCATGTGGGGGGATGCCGTGGTGAAGATGAGGTGTTGGGGGCTGGGGAATTGAAAGTTTTGTTAAAGGTGGAAGGTATGGGTCGTGTCCCGAACGTTGGTGGGTAGTTCCTGGACCAAAGAGGAAAGAACGAGCTCAGTGGGACAGGAGCAGGCAGAGACAATGGGTCGACCGGGGAAGTGAGGTTTATGGATCTTGGGTAGGAGATAGAAACGGGCTGTGCGGGATTGGAGGCTGTGGATGGGAAATCTCCTGAGATGATGAGGTTGTTGATGGCCTGGGAGATGATGGCTTGGTGATCAGAGGTCGGATCATGACTGAGGGGCTGGTAGGAGGAGGTGTCACAGAGTTGGCGTCTGGCCTCAGTGATGTCGAGGTCAGTTCAGCATACTTCCACCCCCACCCCCACCCCTTGTTGGTGCGTTTAATAGTGAGGTTGGGTTGGAGTGAAGGGAGCAGAGGGCTGTGTGTTCTGATGGGGAGAGGTTGGAGTAAGTGAAAGGAGTGGAGAGATCCAAGCGGTTGATGTCATGGTAGCATTTTGAGAGGAAGACGTCAAGAGAGGGTAGGAGACCAGGAAGGGGTGTCTAGGAGGATTGAGTTTGCTGGAGGCAGGAGAAGGGTGTCATTAGGGGGCTGGGTTAGATTCCCATTCAAAGATATAAAAGGGACCTGAAGGGAAACTTTTTCGCACAGAGGATGGTTCATATTTGGAATGAGCTGCCAGAGGAATTGGTCGATACAGATACCGTTACAACTTTTAAAAGGCATTTGGACGTACGTGGATGGGAAGGGTTTCAAAGGATTTGAGCCAAATGCAGCAAATGGGACATTTAGTTTGGCAAACCTGGATGGCATGGACAAGTTGGACCAAAGGGTCTTTTTCTGTGCTGTATCACTCTCTATGACAGCTCCACAAAACCCATGGAGTTGGACCCGGGTTTTAAAGGACTTGTGCGTCATGTGACCCATAGTGTACATAAGGGATCATTTTGAATTGCAAATTTAAAAGGTCTTCCCCATTGCCATCTATGACAAGGTGTGTAACACACGCCTGCAATGCTCCTCTTACCTTGTTTGTCAAGCTATGGCACTTTCATGCTCATTCCCTTACTTATTGACCAGTGAACTCAATAGTGACTACAGGGAAATGGGAACAAAGACTTTTAAAAGAACACATTCACTCAGGAGTTTACATTTACTTTTTAAAAAATGCTTTCACTGCAGCCTAATAAAAGTGTAACCATCCAGATGCTTTAAATTATTGATAGCAGAAAATGCAAGCACTTGAAATGTAAGTTATCTTGTGTAATTAAATATTGTACAATGAACTGAATTGATTAAACAGCCAGAGCTTTCAACCGAGGAATTTATTTTCCTGGAGCTCAGCTGTTTTAACACTCTAATGGACGTTCAGCCTAAGTATATATCTGAGGAAGGGTCACTGGACCCGAAACGTTAACTCTGTTTTCTCCTTCACAGATGCTGCCAGACCTGCTGAGCTTTTCCAGCAACTTTGTTTTTGTTCCTAAGAATATATAATGAGGCTTAGCTGAGAGCTCAGTCAGGAAATTTTCCCAACTCCCATGAACTGTCTTGAAGATGTAGATAGTTCAATAACTCAGTGTTTATCTGTAGATGCTCTCATACCTGCTGAGTATTTCCAGTCTTTTTGTTTTTTTGTCAGATTTTTAGCAATGACAGTGTTTTGCTTTTATTAAAAAATGTGTCAATCTCTGTCTTGAAAACTCCAATTGATGTCCAGCATCAACGGCCTTTTAGATTCAAGGTATTTTTTACCACATTTTATGTGAAGAGGTGCTTCCTGATTTCATTTCTAAAAGGTCAAACTCTGCTTTTCAAATTGCATTCAGCTTTTCTGGATTTGCCAGCAATGATGTGAGTTCTGCAGTTTTCTGTTCTATTGCATTCTTTTGTCGTCTAAACTCAAGGAAACATAACTCATGTTTACATGTACCCCTTCTCATAATTTAATCTTTTGACTCTGAGATCTGCGTTATACTCTGTCTAAGGTCGGTGCATCTTCTCTGTGTTTGGTGTTCAAATCTAATGGAGGAAGGACATTTGAGAGGTTAAAAATAGAGAAGTATAGGTGGCAGACTCGAGTGGGTCTCCACAGGACCTAGTTAAATTAAGCAACATCTCTCTTTACAAAAACTCAATGCGCAGAGGGAGAACATTTCTTAGAATTAGGCAGTAGCTCAGGATTAAACAACACAAAGGAATTACCAAGGGAAAACCTAAAGTAGCATTCAGAGCTGAAGAAACAAGGATTCATGTAAACAACTTTAATTTCAGAGATAAATCAGAAAAGACAACAGAATTAATTTTTTGAAAGGCTAATTAGAAAAAGATTAGTGCCTTATATGAATTGGCCAATGGAACAATATGGAGATTTCTGCTAATGTCTTGCCCCTGTCCACACAAATCCATTGGGACCCGAAATCAGGGAAACTTAATTAATTTAACAACACCATATGGTGAAGTCAAGGGACTGGGATAGGTTGACGGAGTGGTCCTGGAGATTCCCACGAAGGCCCTTACTGTGATAAGGACCACACTTGAGAGAATGGTAATATAGTTGTTATGTGACTGGATTATTTGCCCAGAGCTCTGGACTAATGATGCAGAGACGTGAGCTCTGTTTTCACTGTAGTAGCTGGGTAATTTAAATTCCATTCATTAGACAGATCTGAAATAAAAAGCTAATTGTAGCAATATCGCCGATTGTCTTAAAACCCATCTGCTTCACCAGTGCCCTTCAGGGAAGGACATCCGCCATCCTTACCTGGCTTACACATGACTCGTAGTAATGTGACTGATTCCTGACTCCCCTCTGAAATGGCCGTAGTAAGCCTCTCAGTTAAGGGCAATCATGACGAGCAATAAACATTCACCAGACCTTATCAGTAAGGCCCAGTTCAGAAGGGTGAATTTTAAGAAAGCTCACTCAAATTCCATTCCCCTTTAACTGTGTCATTTCAAACACATCCCAAGGATTGCAGAGGTGTCATATCTAAGGGAGCGGGTTAAGATGGCACATGGTGCTTTGTGATTTTGTGTGGCTACCCAACTCCGGTTGGGCATATTCCTGGAAGTTTCATCATCATACGTTGATACCTCACCTAACCACACTGCCTTACTGGCAGTATCTGAGATGGCAGCATGTTGGTGATATTCAAGGGCTGTTCATCTCAACACTTGGATTAATGACCTCAAGATGCAAATGCAAATTCCGCTATGGGAATTTAAGGCTGTTTAAAAGTGCTGGAATAAAAAGCTTGTGATAAATGATGAATATATTTCTATTTAATTGTAAAACTCACTCAGTTGACTAGTAACCTTCAGTGGATAAATCCTCACCAGGTCTGGTCTACAGGTGACCCACATCAATGTGGTTGAGTCTTAGCTGCCCTCTGATATGGTCTTGTGGTAAGTGGGGTCTACTCTCCAGGTGGGTGAATGTTAAGAGGGCTGATTAATTAAAGCTATACACAGAGGATTTCAGTGGGTTGGTTAGCTCAGTTGGCTAGACAGCTGGTTAGTGATGCCAATAGCATGAGTTCAATTCCTGCATTGTCTGAGGTTACCATGAAGGACTCTCCTTCTCAACCTCTCCCCTCAACTGAGGCATGGTGACTGTTAGTTTAAGCCACCACCAGTTGTCTCTCTCATGAGAGAGCAGATCTTTGAGACAACAGTGGCTTTACCTTTCTCTTTTATCGTAGAGAACGGTAAAAAAAAAGACATCTCCTGGAACCCTGAAGACTCACACTCCAGTTCCTTGTGATTTGAGGTGACTATTGACAGAACTCCACAAGCACGTGTCTATTATTAAAGTTACGATATAGTTCACCCTTTACTCTATATCTCCCTCCAAGTTTGTTTATGATGCCTTTTTCTAATTTGTTGACATTTAACTGAACACTTAACCACTGTTCCCTTGAATTATTCTTTTCTTCTGAGGACCTCCAAAGTCCATGGACAACAGTGGGAAGCCTCTAGCTTGAGGGACAGAACGGCCTGCTCTTGTTCCGAATCTCCTATGTACATTGAGCAATGTGCACAGAATCTCCCAGTGTTGAGTGACCAGAGAGCTTAAAGAGTTGCTCTTAACTCTTTATTCCCACTGTCTTGACCCTACCTCCATCTCCCACACCGTGCTGCCCACACCACACCACACCCTCTCACCGCAACCCCACATGTCTTTTTCACTTGAGGTATTCATGACCACAGCATTGTCAGCTCTCTTAGAGCATGGGCTTGATACAGACGTTCTCCTGCTCATTGCTTGGCTGGGTGAATGTGGGTGGGAGCGGGTTTGCAGCTCTTATGCAGACAGAGTCATTTTTGGAAGTGCATCAGAGCGCAGATGTGCAGTCTGATCGATAGGGAACCTGGGATCTGGACAGGATTGCTAAGGACTGCCTGTGTATCACTGTGATCTGCAGGATCTATAAGCTGTCTCTGTCTATTACTGTGATCTGCAGGATCTATAAGAGATTCCTGTGTATCACTGTAATCTACAGGATCTATAAGATGTTCCTGTCCATCATTGTGATCTGAAAGATCTATAAGAGATTCCTGTGTATCACTGTAATCTACAGGATCCATAAGATGTTCCTGTGTATCACTGTGATCTTCAGGATCTATAAGATGTTCCTGTCCATCACTGTGATCTTCAGGATCCATAAGATGTTCCTGTCCATCACTGTGATCTGCAGGATCTATAAGATG
>NC_063355.1:43831910-43851141 GCF_021869965.1 Rhincodon typus | reverse complement strand
CCATCACTGTGATCTGCAGGATCTATGAGCAGTTCCTGTCCATCACTCTGTTGGATCTATCAGTTCAAGCCTGTGCTATGAGAACCATGGTGGCTAATGGAGGGCATTCAGCCCATCTAACTGATCCTTCTATGGAATTTGACATCCTGTCTCACTCTATCCCAGCATTGATGACCTTTTGAATGAATCTGAGATTTTCTTTGGTCCAGTCCTTCATGAAAACTCACTCTGTGTGTTTCCGAATCCCAGTCTCAAATTCCTCCCTCTGCCTCTGAGATTTCAGTTAGTATCCCACTACCTTAATTCTTGGTGGCAAGGCGTGTCAGGTGTTAGATTAATGCTGGAGAGGCATTTTGTTTTTAAAAGCCTTTAATAAAAGAATACTCCTGCTTGAAAAAATCCATAATTAATATGAGATTAACTGTAACCATCATTCTCAATGTCTCTAATTACTTTCTCAGCAGTCATATTGATTCTAACTGCTGGTTTCAACACATCTCCTTTTAATCTTGCAAGCTGATATTCCTATTGGCTAATTCTTGTAAAATTAATTAACTCAGCACTAAACTCAACTGCAGTGTGACATTAATGAGCAGTGAGTGACTTTCAGGGTCTTTGAAAGCAAAGGAGAAAGGATTTATACAACAACTTTTCATCATGTTACCAAATAATACAGGTATCACATTGTTAAAGTGGCGATAACCCCACTCTGTCATTACAGAGAGACAACTGCTGTAGCTTAACCTTAAGAGTCACCATACCTCACATGAGAGGTGAGGGCAAGAAGGAGGGTCTTTCGTGGCAATCCCAGCCAGTACAGGAATCAAAATCATCCTGTTGGTATCACTCTGCATTATAAACTCTGGCAATCCAACTGGGCCAACCAACCCCCTGCATTAAAGACAGTTGGCAAAAGAGCCTTTTCATCAGGAAACAGACCTCTAGGTAGGATCTGTCGTTGAATTTGGTAAAAGAGCCAAGGGGAGAGCTGGAGCATTTTTCTTTTACACACAAATTATTGCAATCCATAAAAGCACCCTGTCAGGATGATGCAAATTGATTCAATGACAAACTTTCCAATAAGGATTGGGTAAAAGTTTGACCAGGTAAAAGTTCCTGAACTTTAGTGAAAAAGCAACATGATTCATTAGATTCAGAGATAGTAAGAACTGCCGATGCTGGAGTCAGAGATAACACAGCATGGAGCTGGAGGAACACAGCAGGCCAGGCAGCATCAGCAGGAAAGTTGAGGTTTTGGGTCAGGACCCTTCTTCAGAAAAGGGATCAAGGGATATAGACCAAAAACCAAAGTTTCTGAAGAAGGGTCCCGACCTGAAACGTCAGCTTTCCTGCTCCTCTGATGCTGCCTGGCTTGCTGTGTTCATCCAGCTCCACACTGTGTTATCAATGATTCATTAGATTGCTCTTTCAAACAGGCATGATGGGCTGCATGGCCTTCTTCTCTGCCATCAGTGTCCATGACTAGCCATGTCACTGAGAGAGTGATTGATCACTGTACAGCCACGTCTATTTTTGATGGACCAGGGTCACCAAACCTTGAAACAAAATAAAGAGCCCATATCCCTTGATTCCTCAGTTCTGAGGAAGGGTCACCAGACCCGAAACGTTAACTCTGTTTTTTTCCTTCACAGATGCTGCCAGACCTGCTGAGCTTTTCCAGCAACTTTGTTTTTGATCCATATTCCTTTTCTGGTCAGAGGAAACTCCTGCTCAGCATCTACCCCTCAGGTCCCCTAACAATAATGAATCACATATTACTTACTGTTCTTCTCTACTCCCTACTGAAGTGAGTAATTGTAATTCATCAACCACCTCTCTGTCCAATCACTTAATTAGCCTACATCCTTTTACAGCCAATCTGCAGCTGCCTCATTGCTAACTTCCTTTTTGTAGCTTTGTATCATCATAGAAACCCCACAGAGTGGAAGCAGGCCATTCAGCCCACTGTGTCCACACCAACCCTCCAAAGAGCATCCCACCCAGACCTATCCCCCTATCCCTGTAACCCTGCATTTCCCACGGACAACCCACCTAACTTGCACCTCCTTGGACTTTGGGAAGGAGCCAGAGCACTCAGAGGAAACCCACGCAGACATGGGGAGAAAGTGCAAACTCCACACAGACAGTTGCCCGAAGGTGGGATCGAACCCGGGTCCCTGACATTGTGAAACAGCAGTGCTAACCACTGAGCCACAATGTCCCTCTCAGAAATATGTAAACAGTTATGTTTGCATTCAGTCCTTTGTCTAAACGTCATTGTTATTAGATTATAAACAGCAGTAGCTTGAGCACTGATCCTTTAGCTACTATATGAGTTGCACCTTGTCATCTAATAAATGACATGATTGTCCCTAGTCTCTGCTTTCTGACTGTTATCCAATCCACAACTAGTGTTAATATGTAACCACCATTTATTCTGATATATCATTGGCATCTTCTCTCTTGCTTTGCCTTGTTTCCACAAAACATTTAGCAGGGTTTTCATCTTCCCCATTCGCTGTGTGAATATTGTCTTGATTCCTTTTGTCTTAAAGATTTTTTTTCCCAAGTAATTTATTTCTTTGCTCTTTGAGTGCGTGGGCAAAGGTCTGGCAGATGGAATACAATGTAAATAAATGTGAAGTGATACATTTTGGTAGGAGTAATAGTAAAAAGGATTATTACTTGAATGGTAAAAAGTTGCAGCATGCTGCTATGCAGAGGGACCTGGGTGTCCTTGTGCATGAATCACAGAAGGTAGGTCTGCAGGTACAACAAGTAATTAGGAAGGCAAATGGAATTTTGTCCTTCATTGCTAAAGGGATTGAGATTAAAAGCAGAGAGGTTATGTTGCAGCTGTACAAGGTGCTGGTGAGGCCACACCTGGAGTACTGTGTGCAGTTTTGGTCTCCTTACTTGAGAAAGGATGTACTGGCACTGGAGGGGATTCAAAGGAGGTTCACTAGGTTGATTCCGGAGTTGAGGGGGTTGTCTTATGAGGAGAGACTGAGTAGATTGGGATTATATTCATTGGAATTCAGAAGATTGAGGGGGGATCTTATAGAAACATATAAAATTATGAAGGGAATAGATAAGATAGAAGTAGAGAGGATGTTTCCACTGGCAGGTGAAGCTAGGACAAGAGGGCATAGCCTCAAGATTAGAGGGAGCAGATTTAGGACTGAACTGAGAAGGAACTTCTTCACCCAGAGGGTTGTTAATCTATGGAATTCCTTGCCCAGTGAAGTAGTTGACGCTACTTCAGTAAATGTTTTTAAAAAAAAGGTAGATTTTTTTTGAACAATAAAGGAATTAAGGGATACGGTGAGAACGCAGGTAAGTGGATCTGAGTCCACGAAAGGATCAGAGCAGGCTCGAAGGGCCAGACGGCCTACTCCTGCTCCTAGTTCTTATGTTCTTATGTTCTTTATCCATTATCTTTAGACAACCTGGTCTGGCTACCTTAGCAACCAAAAGTACAGTCGGACAGGCTGCTATCAATGAACCCTATAGCCTTTGGATTGCAAAGTACATCTCTTCTTCCTTTCTGGAGATCAATACCACAGTCTGTGTACACTGGTACACCCACAAATTATGGATAAATTATATTCATCCTTTCTTCCCTGATGATGGGGAGAGTAGCGCTCTAGAGTTGAGTTGCTATCACAGAATCTCTTAATTATGTAGTGCAGTCACTTTTAATGGGAATACGTCGCGGGGGTTGGGGGGGGGCAGGGAATGGGTGGGGGGAGGGTGCACAGTGGCTCAGTGGTTAGCTGTGCTGCCTCACACCCAGGTTCCATTCCGCCCTCAGGTCACTGTCTGTGTGGAGTTTGCACCTTCTCCCCGTGTCTGCGTGCGTTTCCTCCGGGTGCTCTGGTTTCCTCACACAGTCCAAAGATGTGCAGGGTAGGTGGATTAGCCATGGGAAAAGCAGGGTTTCAGGGATAGGGTAGGGGAATGGGGTCTGGGTGGGATGCTGTCTGGACGGTCAGTGTGGACTCGATGGGCTGAATGGCCTGCTTCCACACTGCAGGGATTCCATGTTTCTAACAATGGATGCTGGAAATCTGAAATAAAAGCAGAGATTGCTGGAGAGACTCAACAGATCTGGCAGCATCTGTGGAGAGAAAGCCGAACAGATCTGCAAAGACATTAAGGTTTCTCCAGAAATTTCTGTTTCATTTTGTCAAACTTTGAGGTGATGTACACAGGTAGTGATCCTCCTTGTTGGTGTATATGTGGAACTCTGTCAGTGCTAAGGGCGTAAGTGGAGATTGGACTGAACCAGGGTTTAAAAACCTTCCAGAAATAATCTCCGACTTTAGACACCTTGCTGTGAGCTAAGAAGATCCTGCTTTGAGCAGTTTGAGAACTATCAAAGAGAAATGATCAGGGGAATTTCTTACCTTCTTCAGCTTCAGAGCCACACACAGCTGCCATTTAATAAGGCATTTATAAGGCAAATGATCAAAAGAAGGTTAATAATGCAACATTATGCCACAGTGTGAAAGATCAGTGAGGGAAAACACTGCAAACAGTTAAAAACCTGCACAGGCTGGTTTAATAGAAAGGACTCAAACTGGTGAAACAAGTGGAGAGGAACTGAAAAGCTATACCAGCACTCCAAAAGCTTGTGATTTCAAATAAACTTGTTGGATCAAAACCTGGTATCATGTGACTTCTGACCTTGTCCACCCCAGTCCAACACCGGCACCTCTACATCAAAGGCAGATAAAACAAAGAAGATGGAAGAGACATGCAGTGTCTCTGGCAACATCTGAAAAAAAAGAATAAACTTAAATTTCTATAGCACTAATGTTCCTCAGGAAGGGAAATCTGCCAATCAAACCTGGTCTGGCCTACATGTGACTCCAGACCCACAGCAATGTGGTTGACTCTCAGTTGCCTCTGAAAGGGTCTAGCAAACCATTCAATTGTATCATCTACAGAGAAGTCTCAGCAAAGAAATGGAATTGGACAGATCATCTGTGAATTATCTAGGCATCGGAAAAGACAACGTCAGAAACAGCCCTGTCAACCCTGCAAAGCCCTCCTCACTAATATAGGGGGTTAGTGCCAAAACTGGGAGAGCTGTCTCACAGACTAGTCAAACAACAGCCCGACACAGTCATACTCTCAGAATCATACCTTACAGACAATGTCCCAGACACCACCATCACTGTCCCTGGATATGTCCTGTCTCACCGGCAGGACAGACCCAGCAGAGGGGGCAGCACAGTGGGATACAGTCAGGATGGTGTTGCTCTGGGAGTCCTCAACATTGACTCTGGACCCCATGAAGTCTCATGGCTTCAGGTTAAACATGGCTCTTGCTGATTACCACATACCATCCTCCCTCAGCTGATGAATCAGTATTCCTCCATGTTGAACAACACTTAGAGGAGGCACTGAGGATGGTAAGGGCACCAAATGTACTCTGGGTGGGGGATTTCAATGCCCACCATCAAGAGTGGCCCGGCAGCAGTATTACTGATCGAGCTGGTCGGGTCCTAAAGGACATAGCTGCGAGACTGGGTCTGTGGCAGGTGGTGAGGGAACCAACAAGAGGGAAAAACATACTCGACCTCATCCTTACCAACCTGCCAGCTGCAGATGTATCTGTCCATGTCAGTATCGGTAAGAGTGACCATCGCACAGTCCTTGTGGAGACAAAGTCCCGCCTTCACATTGAGAATAACCTCCATCGTGTTGTGTGGCACTATCTCTGTGCTAAATGGGACAGACTTCACACTGATCTAGCAACTCAGGACTGGGCATCCATGGGACGCTGTGGGCCATCAACAGCAGCAGGATTGTACTCCAGCACAATCTGTAACCTCATGGCCCAGCATATCCCCCACTCAACCATTACCATCAGGCCAGGGGATCAACCCTGGTTCAATGGAGAGTGCAGGAGGGCATGCCAGGAGCAGCACCAGGCATACCTGCAGATGAGGTGACAACCTGGTGAAGCCACCAAACAAGACTACTTGCACACCAAACAGCGAAAGCAACAAGTGATAGACAGAGCTAAGTGATCCCACAACCAACGGATCAGATCTAAGCTCTGCAGTCCTGCGACATCCAGTCATGAATGATGGGGGACAATTAAACAACTCACTGGAGGAGGAAGCTCCACAAAAATTCCCAACATCAATGATGGAAGAGCCCAGCACATCAGGGCAAAAGATAAGGCTGAAGCTTTCACAGCAATCTTCAGGCAGAAGTGCCGAGTGGATGATCCATCTCAGCGTCCTCCAGTGGTCCCCAGCATTACAGATACCAGTCTTCAGCCAATTCAATTCACTCCACATGATATTAAGAAACGGTTGGAAACACTGGATACCGCAAAGGCTACGGGCCCTGACAACATTCCGGCAATAGTACTGAAGACGTGTGCTCCAGAACTTGCCACTTCCCTGGCGAAGCTGTTCCAGTACAGTTACAACACTGGCATCTACCCAACAATGTGGAAAATTGCCCAAGTATGTCCTGTACACCAAAAGCAGGACAAATCCAACCTGGTCACTTACCGCCCCATCAGTCTCTGCTCGACCGTCAGCAAAGTGATGGAAGTTGTCAGTAACAGAGCTATCAAGCAGCACCTGCTCAGCAATAACCTGCTCAGTGACGCCCAGTTTGGGTTCCGCCAGGGCCACTCAGCTCCTGACCTCATTACAGCCTGGGTTCAAACATGGACAAAAGAGCTGAATTCCAGAGGGTGAGGTGAGAGTGACAGCCCTTGACATCAATGTTGCATTTGACCGAGTGTGACATCAAGGAGCCCTGGCAAAACTGGAATCAAAAGGTATCAGGGGACAAACTCTCCGGTGGTTGGAGTCATACCTGACACACAGGAAAATGGTTGTGGTTGTTGGAGATCAATCATCTCAGCTCCAGGACATCTCTGCAGGAGTTCCTCAGGGTAGTGTCCTAGGCCCAACCATCTTTAGCTGCTTCATCAATGACCTTCCCTCCATCATAAGGTCAGAAGTGGGGATGTTCACCGATGATTGCACAATGTTCAACACCATTCACGACTCCTCAGATACTGAAGCAGTCCATGTTCACATGCAACAAGATTTAGACAATATTCAGGCTTGGGCTGCTGAACAGGAAGGGTTTAGAGGGATATGAGCCAAATGCTGGCAAATGGAACTAGATCAATGTGGAATATCTGATCGGCATGGACGCATTGGACTGAAGGGCCTGCTTCCATGCTATACAGCTCTATGAATCTGTGACAAGTGGCAAGTAACATTCATGCCGCATGAGTATCAGGCAAAGACCATCTCCAGTAAGAGACGGTCTAACCATCCTGCCTGACATTCAATGGTGTTACCATCACTGAATGCCCACTGTCAACATCCTGGGGGTTACCATTGACCAGAACCACAACTGGACTTGCAACATAAACACAATGGTTAACAAGAGCAGGTCAGAAGCTGGGAATCCTGCATTGAGTAACTCACCTCCTGACTCCCCAAAGCCTGTCCCACCATCTACAAGGCACAAGTCAGGAGTGTGATGGAATACTCCCCACTTGCCTGGATGAGTGCAGCTCCAATAACACTCAAGAAGCTTGACACCATCCAGGACAAAGCAGCCCACTTGATTGGCATTACATCCATAAGCATTCACTCCCTTCCACAATGGACGCTCAGTAGCAGCGGTATGTACCATCTACAAGATGCACTGCAGAAATTTACTAAAGATCCTTAGACAGCTCTTTCTAAACCAACAATCAACTTCTATCTAGAAGGATGAGGGCAGCAGATACATGGGAACACCACCCTCTGCAAGTTCCCCTGCAAGCCACTCACTGTCCTGACTTGGAAATATATCACTGTTCGTCCACTGTCACTGGGTCTAAATCCTGGAATTTCCTCCCTGAGGGCATTTTGGGTCAACCTACAGCACATGGACTGCAGCGGTTCAGGAAGGCAGCTCACCCCCACCTTCTCAAGGGGCAACTAGGGAAGGGCAATAAATGCTGGGCCCCCCAAATCCCATGAGTGAATCAAAACAAAACCTTTCATGACTGTGGGAAATCCTGAAGTGCTTTATGGCCAATGACATAGTTTTTGAAGTTGTGATGGAGGAGGTGAAACGGATTCCATTTCCCAGATGGGATGAGAATTGCTGTAGTCGTTCCCTTCAAACATCCATTCTGCTCCTTCCTTCAGACCATGACTGTCCCGCTGTCGATATTCTCTGTTTCCAAACATTGGGCTTGCTCACAATGCAACTTAGGGAATGTCAGCCTTTGTTAGAGCACGAACTCGGATAGCAAAAGCCACAGGGAATTCTTTATCTGAGTGAAGTGGATTGGTTGAGCCAGCCTTCGGCAGCAGTGTGAGTGAGTGACCACTTGGTTACTTCACAGCTGGTGGTGACATTTCAAGGGAGCTTTGCACCCACAAATTCAGAAACAGCAGAGTAGGGAACGATTAGAAACTGAGGGCTTTTAGAAAGTTTCCCATCGTGCATGAAGGATTAACCAAACAGAATTCCGGTTCATTTCTCTTCATCCTGTTCATTTCTGTTTATTGTGGGAGGCAATGGCCTAGTAGTATTATCATTAGACTGTTCAGAGGCCCCGATAATGCTCTGGGGACCCAGGTTTGAATCCCACCACAGCACATAGTGGAATTAAGAGTCTAATGATGACCATGAATCCATTGTTGATTGTTGGAAAAACTCATCTGGTTCACTAATGTCCTTTAGGGAAGGAAACTGCCATCCTTACCTGCTCTGGCCTACATGTGACTCCAGACCCACAGCAATGTGGTTGACTCTTAACTGCCCTCAGGGCAATAAATGCCGGCCTAGCCAGTGATACCCTCATCCCGTGAATGAATGAAGGAAAAAAATTGACTCTCTCCAGGGTCTCTGTGTCTTGCAGCATCCTCCACCTCTGCAACCCTCTGAGATCTCTGTGTTTCTCCAAGCATAGCCTCTTGAACATCCTGAACATTAATCTCTCTGCCATTGATGGCTGTGCCTTCTGCTGCGTTGGACCTAGGCTCTAGAATCACCGCCTTAAACTTCTCCTCCTCTCTCTCTCTCTATCACTCTCTCTCTCCGCCTTTCAAGCCCTTCTTAAAAACCATCTCTTTAACCACACTTATGGTCACCTGAATTAATATTTCCTTATGAGGCTCAGGGTAACGTTTGGTCCTGTGAAGTGCCTATGGACATTTTCCACTGAAAAGTGTGCAATATGAATTAGCTGTATATAATAGTAGCTGTTTGTCTGATGTCACTAACAATTTCATGATCCATCTGACTTGTTTAATAAGCCCCTGGTTGTCTGAAATCCAATTTGACTGTTTAGACAGAATGGCATATGATTAATTATTTGCCTTTTAAATCGAAAGAGACACTGGAGAGGTGTATCAATTTTATGATGGATAAATTTCTGTGAAGTTGAGGATGGCTGCATTGATCAGATTAAAATAGCCACATGTGAAGTTACTTTGGATAGGTTATAATTGTTTTATGTCTAGGATGATTGAACCTTTCCTTACCGTTCCTCTCTACCTCCTTTTTTTTCCTTCTTGCTTTTAATACAACATTACTTCCCACTTTTCATTTCTCTTTCTGTGTAGGATCTGTCTCTTATAGACTTCTGTTAGCCACATTTGGAACAGAGGTGGACTGACAAGGAAACTTGCCTCCATTCTCCAACACTTTATTTCAGTTCTTTCATGTTCATTGAAGAGTTTTTAGACCTTATGTCACACAGCCCACAATCCCCACAAAGAAATCTATTGAAATCGAGCAAACACTTTTTTCTCACCCATCTCTATGTTCCGTCAAAGAAGCCAATCCAGCAGAGAATGTGTTTTAACTATGACTACCCTAGCTGCAGCCTTGTGGTCATTTGAATGTTTGAAAAGCAGGGCATTTAAGAATATTCAAATCATGAAACTTAAACAGGCTCATCCATCCTCTGAAGCTACTAGTGAGTGTCCACTCCATCCATTTATGACACCAGTTTAGGGGCTTTCATGCGGCCAAAACAGATTCTTTCTGAAATCAGTACGAAGTTCAAATGGCCCGCTGACTTCAGATTTCCCTCCTGTGTCAGTCATTCCTTCAATCCATTCCCACTTTTTTGGCAAAACCTGGAGCTGGCACAGACAGGGCATCCTGATCCCACCTGACATTTTTAAAAGCTCACATAATCGGAATCATATATCACAGAATCCCTACAGTGTGGAAACAGGCCCTTCGGCCCAACAAGTCCACACCGACTCTTAGAGCATCCCAACCAGACCCATCCCCTTATAACGCACATCCCTGAACATTATGGGTAATTTAGCATGGCCAATCCACCTAACTTGCACATCTTTGGACTGTGGGAGGAAACCGGAGCACCCGGAGGAAACCCACGCAGACACGGGGAGAAGATGCAAACTCCACACAGGAATGTTGGAATCAGGAGCAGGAAAGGGTGATTTGCCCCTTGGAGCCTGATCGAGCTCTCTGTCTGCTCACCTCCTCCCCTGCCCCACCCATTCTCCCTGACTCCCTTCTCTATTAGAAATCTGTCCAATTCAGTTTTGAATAAATTCAATGACCCAGCCTCTGCTACCTTCTGGGGAAGAGAATTCTACATACCATCAATCTTCTGGAAGGAAATATTCTCCCCCTGTCTTAAAAGGGAGACCTCTTATTCTTAAATTATATCCTGTAGTTCTATCTACTGTCCATTCTATCTAGTCCCTCAGTATAGTTGAAAGATGTACAGAAATTTCTGGAGAAACTCAGCAGTTCTGGCAGTAGCTAGGGAGAGAGAAACAGAATTAATGTTTTGAGTCCGGTGTGACCCTTCTTCCGAACCCACAGAATTTTTACGTGTCTTAGTAATTACACCTCAATCTTCTAGACTCCAATGGGTACAGATCCAACATGTTCAACCTTTCTCTGTAAGTTAAACCCTTTGTTGAAGAAACGAGTTGAATGAATCTTCTCTGAGTTGCTTCCAAAGAAATTACAATCTTCTTGCAATACAGAGACCACAAACTGTACACAGCAATCCAACTGTGGTAACAGCTAAAGCGAAAAGTTCCACCTTTAACATTTCATTCCCTTTGTGGTAAACATCACATTCTAGTCAACTTCCTAATCGCTTGCAGTATCTGTATACTAACATTTCTGACCCTGTGAAAATCCAGCCTGAGGCCTCTGTTTATAAAGTTTAAGATACTGACCACTTTCCCGATACCCTTCAATGATTAAAAGCAAAATATTGCAGATGCTGGAAACCTGAAATAAACTTAGACAATGCTGGAGAAACTCAACAGCTCTGGCAACATCTGTGGGGAGAGAGACAGAGTGAACATTTAAAATCTGGTGTGACTTCAGAACAGATCCGAAAGGAGTCATACCAGACTCGAAATGTTCACTCTGTTTCTGTTTCCACAGATACTGTCAGACCTATTGATATTCGCCTTCAATCATTTATGAGTATAAAGCTCAAGGTCTCCCTGATCCTGCACCCTCTGGACAATTGTGCCCTTGAGCTTATATCTTATTTTGCAGTTATGGTTCTTTATCCACCTGTGTTCCAGTTTCTGCATCTTTTATTAATTGTTTCTTTTGTGTTTGGTGCATTCAGTTTACCCAAACTAGTGCCAGAACATTGTATTTCTGTCAAAGTCCAATGCATTGAACTGCAATTGAAGATGAAGAGCCCAGGGAGATGTTATCAGCTGCTGATTGTGTGAAGGTTTAAGGTGCCGTGTTTAGTGTTTGTTAGGTACATATTTCAATCACAAATACACTCGCTAATGTGGGAGACCCCTTGGTCTGTAGTTGTACTTGCGGCATCAGATGTTAAAGTTGATCATACATTTTCAACTTTGCTAAAGTTTTGCAGAGTGCAGGTTTGGGGTAAATTAGCTCTTAGGGCCATAGAGCCATACAGCACAGAAACAGACCCTTCGGTCCAACCAGTCCATGCTGAACATAATCCCAAATTAAACCAGTCCCACCTGCCTGCTCCTGGCCCGTATCTCTCCAAGCCTTTCCTATTCATATACTTATCTAAGTGTCTTTTAAATGTTGTAACTGTGCCCATATCCACCACTTCCTCCGGAACTCAGGAAGTTCATTCCACATGTGAACGAGCCTCTGTATAAAAAACTTGCCGCCATATCATTTTTAAATCTGTCTTCTCTCACCTGAACAATATGTCCCCTAGTCTTGAAATCCCCCAACCCAAGGGAAAAGACACCTACCATTAATCTTATCTGTACCCCTCATGATTTTATAAACCTCTATAAGGTCACCTCTCAGTCTCCTACCTCCAGTGAAAAAAAGACAAAGCCCATCCAGCCTTTCTTTATAACTCACATCTTCCATACCTGGCAACATCCTGGTAAATCTCTTCTGAACCCTCTCCAACTTGATAATATCCTTTGTATAACTGTGTTTTCTATATTTCACTTTGTCGTACAAAATGTGTTTCATTTCATTTCTGGGGAATGGCCACACCCAACTCACTACTACCCTAGGCTTTGGCCTACAGTCTGTCTCCAGGTGATTCTCTGTGCATTTCCATAAGGTTCTGTTTCGGGAGGCTGACCTGTGTTTCCAGAAGGTTCTGTTTTGAGAGGCTGACCTGTGTTCTATGCCTTGTTTAGGACTCGCTAAACCAATTGGACTGATGGAGGGACCTGGTGGCCTAGGCCAGGGAGGAGTTGCTGCCACTATGAGAGATGAGAGTCGTGAGTTTGATGCTAAATATGAAGATTACGGCTACAATGCTCAGCTCAGCGACAGGATATCACTCGACAGGTCGATACCAGACTACAGACCACAAAAGTAATGAGCTCAGTTAACTGCTTTAGATATTTTTGTGAGTTGGGGAAGGGGATATTCATTAAATTAAAAAAAAACCTATTGGGCATGATGCAGAAACTTGCAGCATATCAGTCCTTCTGCAATCTTTGACAAGTCAATATTTCAATGAATCGATTGGTAATGTTGCTCGTTGCACCATTTGCAATGGCAGGGTGGAAATGTGACTGGGACTTGTAATCTGAAATCCCAGGCTAATGCTCTGGGGTAGCATGGTGACTCAGGGGTTAGCACTGCTGTCTCACAGCACCAGGGACCTGGGTTCCATTCCACCCTCAGGTGACTGTCTGCGTGGAGTTTGCACATTCTCCCTGTGTCTGTATGGGTTTCCTCCGGGTGCTCCGGTTTCCTCCCACAGTCCAGAGGTGTCCAGGTTAGGTGGATTGGCCATGGGAAATTGCCCCATAGTTCCCAGGGATGTGCAGGCTGGGTGAATTAGCCGTGGGAAATGCAACATTATATGGTACGTGGAATGGGTTTGGGTTAGATGCTGTTTGGAGGGTTGGTGTGGACTTGATGGGCCAAATGGTCTGCTTCCACACTATAGGGATTCTATGATTCTCTGGGGTACATGGATTCGAATTCTATCAGAGTAGCTGCTGAAATTTGAATTAAAAGAGTGAAAATGTAGCTAACTCCCTTCCCTGCGATTTTGATGGTTTGCAATGCACATAATGGGCTTTGCTCGTAAGTATTGAATAGTCTACACTGGTCTATTTATGGGTGGTGGCTATTTGTATAAAAATAAAACTCATGGTGGTTTTGGTGGGAGAGAGGTCACTCAGTTGTGTGAGATAACACTTCTGTGTAGAAAAAAAGCGTTGGGTTGTGAGGGACCCTCTTGAGGCACAGTGGTAGTGTCCCTACCCCTGGACCGGGAGTCCTGCGTCAAGTCAGTAATAACACCTCTGGACAGGTTGATTAGAAAAATAGGTCAATAAAAAGAACATTTTAAAAAATTAGGAACGGGGCTTTGAGGAGCCCTGTTGTTGGTGCAGTGGTAATGTCTGTGCCCTTGGAGTAGGAGGCCCAGGTTCAAGTTCCATGTGCTCCAGTGGTGTGTAATAACATCTCTTTGAAGAGGTTAATTAGAAGAAATAGTTAAATTAAAAACAAAAGTTTTTTTTTAAAATCAGCTAACCTAATTGTAAAAGTCAAGCAGTTCACTAATGGCCCTCAGAGAGTAGCAGGACCTACAAATGGATTCCAGTTGATGTTTATCTGCTCTCTGAGCAGTTGGGAATTGGCAAATAAATACCAGCCAAGCCAGTGACACTCACTTCCCATAAAAGGCCCATGAATAGCCCTGGCTACATCTTCCCTGCCAAGCCACTCACCATCCTGCCTTGTATCAGCCCCATGCTTTCATTCTCACTGGGTCAATGTCCTGGAACAAGACATACACAACACATGGACTGCGATGGTTCAAGAAGGCAACTCACCACCACCTTCCCAAGGGGAAACTAGGGACGGGCAATAAATGACACCCACATCCCACATGATATCTTTGATGTGTAGGTTGGCTGTCATAATTTGCCTATCATAACGTTTCATGGATGTTTTGTTGTCTGTGCATGCTTTTGGATGAACAATAGAAATGCAGGCTGGTGGTGGACGTTTGCAGAGTGAAATGCTGTTGTTTAATGAAGAGATTCTCCAGCACTGTTGGCTTGACTGATGTGAGGTTTCCAGGGTAACTTCTCACAGGAGACTGCCAAACCCACTGAATTCACAGCGGACTTTTCCGAGCTGTCGGTCAGTGCAAAACCTCAATTTCTTTCACGTTGCTACGAACGGGAGACAGCATCTGAAAAGCTATTTCCAATCTCCATCAGCCCCTTACCCTTTCAGTTCATGTCCACTGCCTTTCTACAATGCAACAACTCCACCCTCAGCTGACTCGACAATGCTGTGGGAATTGTAATTTGTGGAAGTGCTGGTTTTTTACGTAACTTGACTCAAAAACATAAACAAAAACCATTACATTCTACGATCCCAAAGAAATTTCGTTGTTCTTGCTGGGGAATCTTTGCAAGCAACAAGAACATGAGAAACAGAAGCAGGAGTAGGCCTTTCGGTCTCTTGAGCCTGCTCCATCATTTTACAAGATCATAGCTGATCTGCTCAGGTCTCAACCCCTCTTCGCTATGAGCTCCTCGTAGCCTTCCAGTCCTCAATGTTTCAGAAATCTATCTCCTGCCTCTTTAAACACTTGTTGTGATCTAGCCTCCACAAATCTCTGGGGCAGAGAAATCCAGACATTCACTACCCTCTAAGAGAAAAAATTACTTCTCATATCTCACTAATGGCCCTCAGAGAGTAGCTAGACCTACAAATAGATTCCAGTTGATGTTTATCTGCCCTCTGAGCAGTTGGGAATTGGCAAATAAATACCGGCCAAGCCAATGAAACTAACTTCTCATAAAAGGCCCATGAATAGCACTGGCTGCATCTTTCTCCTCATTCTGTAACTATGACCCCTCATTTGACAATCTCCCACGAGTGAAAGCATCCTCTCAATATTATTATCTGTCAAACCTCCTTAAAATCTGAACTATTTCAATAAGATCATTCCTCATGCTTCTAAGCTCTAACCTGTTTAATAGCATGAACCTGTTCAGTTGTTATTGAGAAGTTAACCCCATTGATCCCAGGAATTAGCTGAACAACCTCCAATGTCAGTCTCTTCTTTCTTAAATATGGGGGCCCAGACTGGACTTAATCCTTCAAGTGTGGTCTCACCAACACCCTGTACAGTTGTAACAAGACTTCCCTGTTTTTAATCTCCAAAACTCTCCCCCAACCAGCAACAAAGACATTTATATTACACATCTCCCAGCCTTAGTTTTGCAGCTAATTCAGCTCTTTTGAAGTGTAACCTCTGTTATTATTGTTGGAAGTGTGGCAGCCAATTTACCCACAGGAGGATCCCGCATTACTTTATGGGAATATGGAATCAGACACATTCCCCTCCCCTCCCTTGTCAGCCTTCTACAGGGACAATTCTCTTTGGGACACCCTGGTCCATCCCTCCTCAATTCCCAACACCCCCATCAGCCCCATGGCACCTTCCCCTGTGACCACAGAAGGTGTAACATCTGCCCCTTTACCTCCTCCCTCCTCAATATCCAGGGCCTCCAAACGTACCTTCCAGGTGAAGCAGAAATTCACCTGTACTTCCCACAATCTATTCTACTGCATTCACCGCTCACAATGTGGTCTCCTTTACAATGGGGAGACAAAGCGCAGACTGGGTGACTGCTTTGCAGAACGCTTGTATTCTGTCCACAAAAATGACCCTGAACTTCCAGTTGCCTGCCGTTTCAACACACCGCCATGTTCCCTGGCTAACACCTCTGTCGCAGGCTTACTGCAGTGCTCCAAACAAAGCTCAGGGCAACCTGGAGGAATAACACCTCATTTTCCACTTGGGAACCTCGCAGGCTTCTGGACTCAACACCGAGTTCAATAATTTTAGGGCCTGACACCTTTTCCCATGCCCTTACCCCAAACCCCACACACCAGGCCTTGTCATCCCATGGGCTGTTCCCACACATGGCCCATTGTCAGCCACTAGTGGTCCCCATTAGCAGCTGTTGGTTCTCCCAGGCTGACCATTACCCATTCCTGTGTCTTCCCAACTGTTGTTTTCTCTCTCTCTGGCCTCCATCTCCCCCTGTCGTTTACTCCTCCACCCACCCCATCTTCAGCATATATACCATCTTCAACCCCAGTTGCAGTCAATTCTGAAGAAGGGTCACTGGACCCGAAACATTAACTCTGATTTCTCTTCACGCATGCTGCCAGGCCTGCTGAGTTTTCCCAGCAGTTTCTGATTTTGTTTCTAATTGGCAGCATCCTTGATTCTTTGGGTTTCTTTTGTTTGCTATGTTGCCTGATGGCAGTATCTTCTGACAGGACCTCCAGTTTGGCTCTGTTCAGTCACCTCCTGAGATGGCAAGTGGGGTTTATAATTGAGTGTTTCATTCTAAAAGTGTTAAAAGTATTGTTGGAATGGACATGGTTCAGTAAATGTTCTGTTAGCCACAATATGACATCAAAAGTTCTCCTTTAGGTCGACAGATAATATTAGACTTTTGCTGAGACTTAATGATCTCATTCATTTGATACACAATGGATATAATGGCCCGTTGAAGGCATCGCCTAGTCAACTTAGACATAGAATAGGAAAATCTGAAAGTGGTATGTCTGTCAGCCACACTACTGATTTGTTTTTATTCAGCATGAAACTGGAGAATTCTAATGAAGAAAGCACAGTATAATTAGACTAGCAACGTGAATAATGTTTCCGAGGGAACACTAGGTGGTATTTGCCCATTGCAATTTGTCTGGCTGTATTCATGATGGAGTCTTGTTACTACATGGCAATGAATCCAGTGAACAGCTCCTGGTGAGAGAGGACAGCCCAGAAAGTTAATGCTTCTTTTGTTCATTCACAGAATGTGGGTGTAGCTGGCTGGGTCAGCATTTGCTGCCCATACCTAATTACCTCTTGAGGAGGTGGCGGTGAACAGGCTGAACTGCTGCACTTTGTGGGGTACAGGGACACCCACAGTGCTATCAGGGAAAATGTTCCAGGATTTTGACCCAGCGACACTGAAGGGACTGCGATATTTTTCCATGTCGGGACAGTGAGTGGCTTAAAGAGGAACTTGCAAGGGGGTGCGATCTGCTGCCCTTGTCCTTCTAGATGGTACAGGTCATGGGTTTGGAAAGTGCTGTCTAAGATGCATCAGGAAAGCTGTCAGGCAGAAAGAACCATGACAAATTAGCTAACACCGATCAATGTCTTGGCCTCATCTTTCTCTCGCCTTGTCTCTCGCTACTTTTAATGATTTTAATTATTGACCCTTTCCAATTTTTTCTCCTGGAAAGGCTGACCCTTTTCTTTCAAGTAGAATTAGCCCAGTATTGTCAGCACATTAGTCACATGTGGTGCATTGCGAATCTAGGAGGGAGACTGAGTTTCTTTCCTGATTAGCCAATAAATAAAAGGGCCAAGGGCATTCTTGGGCCGTAATGTCTGGAGTCAGAATCCCACAGTTCTTGTGTGTGAACTGTAACCATTTTGCGCATTATCTTGGAGCACTGAGGAAGTCTCATACTCCTACCCAGTGTATGGGGTGGGGAGAGGGAGGAATGTAAGGCAGGTAGTCACCAGCATTAGTCTGCAATCTTTGGAATTTGTAGGATATTCCCCAGGAGTGGGCTGCGAGCAAGGAGGAAAGTGACTAAGGGGAGGCACTTATAAAATACCAAAAAATCAACCTTCTAAAAAAAAATATATTCCTTTGCTCACTTCAGTTGATTAGTTCAGAAGGTTACTGGCAAAGGTTGGAAAAGAGGCTGCTTTCCGAGCATTCAATCATCCAATCAGGTGAGGAGGGGTCTGTTTGCTTCCTGATTGGCTGAGAAAAGGCAGGACGTTGACATGGCGACCATTGATGGGCGACCATTGGTGAAGAGTGTGGGAGGACATAGGAGGTCACACAATGAAACTGGCAGGAATACCCTCAGTCAGAGAGCATTGGCAGCGAGATGCTGACTGGAGGCCATTGTTGGGTTCAGGCTGGGGTTGGGGGTAGATGTTTGGAGGGTGCAGGACAGTGTCCTTGAACTGTTTCCACTCCTCAGTTCTGCTGAGGTATTGTTGGCTGATTATGAGCAGCCTTATGGCAAATCCTCACGGCACATGGAGCCAAGAATAATGAAACCATCTCTAACTGCACAGGAAACAGCCAGCAAAATAAATCTGGGAATTCACACCTCTAGGCCCGAAACGTCAGCCTTTCTGCTCCTATGATGTTGCTTGGCCTGCTGTGTTCATCCAGCTCTGCACCTTGTTGTCTGGGAATTCACAGTGTTGTACAGGGAGGCTGCTCAGAACAGATGGAAGCAGTTCAGGTGCCAGTTCTAGTACCTGAAGCACATCACAGCCCAGTGAATCACATTCAACGTGCAGACGTCATTACAATGTGGGAAAAGCAGGACCCAATGTGTGGGCACAACTTCTCTCAACCTGTAGTCAGATCAGGAATGAGCATTCAGCTTTCTGTGGTAGTGGTTGTATTGTACGGTGGTACGGTGGTACCGTGGCATGGTGGCTCAGTGGTTAGCACTGCTGCCTCACAGCGCCAGGGACCCGGGTTTCATTCCACTGTCAGGGCGACTGTCTGTGTGGAGTTTACACATTCTCCCCATGTCTGTGTGGAGTTTATACATTCTCCCCGTGTCTGTGTGGAGTTTGCACATTCTCCCCGTGTCTGTGTGTTGTCTACACAATCTCCCCATGTCTGTGTGGAGTTTACACATCCTCCCCGTGTCTGTGTGTTGTTTA
>NC_063355.1:43828305-43831900 GCF_021869965.1 Rhincodon typus | reverse complement strand
CATTCTCCCTGTGTCTGTGTGGAGTTTACACATTCTCCCCGTGTCTGCGTGGGTTCCCTCCGGGTGCTCCGGTTTCCTCCCACAGTCCAAAGTTGTGCAGGTTAGGTGGATTGGTTGTCTAAATTCCCCATAGTTTTCAGTGATGTGTAAGCTGGGTGGATCAGCAATGGGAAATGCAGGGTTATAGGGATAGGGTGATTTGGGTGGAATGTTCTTTGGAGAGTCAGTGTGGACCTAATGGGTTGAATGGCCTGCTCCCACACTGTTGGGATTCTCTATTGGCTAGCACAGTGGGGAGACCTACCATACTTAACTTTGAAGTAAAATACCACAGAATCTCTTCCATCCAAAGAACAAAGAACAAAGAAAATTACAGCACAGGAACAGTCCCTTCGGCCCTCCAAGCCTGCACCGATCCAGATCCTCTATCTAAACCTGTCACTTACTTTCCAAGATAACAAGGTGTAGAGCTGATGAACACAGCAGGCCAAGCAGCAGATAAGGGGAGAGGGAGAGGAAGAGGGTGACAGATAGAGGGAGAGGGAGAGGGAGATAGATAAGGGGAGAGGGAGAGGGACAGGGAGAGGAAGAGGGAGATAGATAGAGGGAGAGCTCCTCTGATGCTGCTTGGCCTGCCGTGTTCATCCAGCTCTACACCTTGTTATCTCAGATTCTCCAGCATCTGCAGTTCCTGCTATCTCTGAACGTATTTTCCAAGGTTCTGTATCCCTCTGCTCCCTGCCCATTCATGTATCTGTCTAGATACATCTTAAATGATGCTATCGTGCCCGCCTCTACCACCTCCGCTGGCAACACGTTCCAGGCCCCCACCACCCTCTGCGTAAAGATCTTTCCATGCATATCTCCCTTAAACTTTTCCCCTCTCACCTCCATCCATCAGACAAGTCTGAGCAATTTAATATCCCATCTGAAAGATGGCACCTCTGACAGTGCAACAAACCCTCAGTCCTGCACCGTTTTTCTTTCTCCTCTGACAAGTTTTAAGCTTAGAGGAAAGAGTGCTCTCTATTGAGCCCAGTCTGAAAGTGATCTAACTAACCCTGATGAATGGAACATACACATAACCCTAGGATTTTGAAATTCAGTTAGTCACTGCATTTGGGTCACTATCTTAGAAAAGCATTTCCTGGCTCCCCACACAGTAATTTATCGTTTTAATTTATCGTACAAACTGAGCTCATTTCAAAGGTATAAGTGAATGAAATGAACTGTAAGGGTTTCTTGTTCAACACAGCAATTGAGGGCTCAAAAGAATTAAAACCGACCTGATACGGCGAGGGGTGCAAATACACAGATCGAGAGTCTGCCCAAGAAATCGTTAAAAGCTAGTTTTATTGCACCACTGATTCTTTACCAATTAAGGGAATACCCCACCCTGGTCCTGAGCGTTGATTGCAAAATGATAACTGATGTGGGGACACATTATCAAGAGCGTTCTTAGACAGCCTTCTCCCAGTTCTGCATGCTCAGTAATGGCAATGGCTGCACAATGTAGAAAGGCAGCTGAGATTGGAGGCAGTGAATCCTGACCCAGTCCTGCCCCAGGCAAGCGAATGGGAAAGAGACGGGGAACAGAAGTCTGAGGCCCAGAGCTCATTCTCAGCATATGGTCCCCTGTAACTTCCAGGCTTCAGTCTCCCACTTTGCAGAACCTCATGCCTTTTGGGGTATTGGCAGTCATTAAGAACACCAGGGGGCTTCGAAAAGAGCATCTTGAATATTTTCCTGGCGCGAATTACTTGCCAAGAATGGAAAGCTGACATTCATTCATTTCAGCAAAGTGTGGGAGGACGTGTCTGAACAAAAGCACAGGCCATTCGGTCCATATTGCTCATACTAGTAAACACCATGTTCCACGTGAGCCTCCTCCTCCTGCCAACTCACCTGTCACCCTATTGGCATAGCAATGGCACCTTCAATGCAAATGCCACCTCCCATCAAACATTGTAACGTCAGACATTGAGCCCAATAAGACAATACAAGGCATGGGGTAAAAGCTTCACTTTAAGGGGCATCTTAAAGGTGGAAAGAGATAAACAGGCCAGGGGTGTTAAAATCAGGAGAGGTTAAAATCAGGAATGCTCGACTGGGACATGGAAGCAGTGGACACAAAGATGAGAATGTGTTGGATAGGGCTGAAGCTATGGCAATCGACATGAGATTTTACAATGGGCAGGGACAAGTTAGCTGTAAGTCAGACAGAAGACGTTGTAGAAAGTGGTTCTCTCAGGTACACAGCTTACTGCACCCAAGTTCCAGCTATAGTTAGGAAGAATGAACAGAATGACTTTCCAGCTGGTGTGAAGACCAATCAGGGGCTAAGTTACAACTGAGACCATAAAAGAGAGAAGGATTTGGAGAAACCAAGGGAATTTGATAACTGCAAGCTCTGTATGGTAAAACATTTTGGAATTGGACTGTTTCACAAGAAATTCCAAATGAGGAAATCGGAATGCTAGCTTGGCAGGTATAAACTGGGAGGGAAACCCCCAATTTTAACAGTAACTCCAAGATGAACTACTGTGAAGAAATACTCTACGTCAGGAGGCATGGTGAAGGTGTTGAGAGGAGTTCCAGCCTGGCCAGCTGCCAGTTCTCTCGGGAATAACATTTGGGGTTAATTACAGAACCGAGGGTAGGAAAGGACAGTGGTTGAGGTATCTCTCATCGTTAAAGGTGTGCACTATTTACTTAAGTGCTTAACAAATTAATTAGGTTTTATACAGCCCTAAGTCTCTCAGTTGTATCTTCATCTATGTATGCACAGTTGTCTCTCAGAGACGGGCAACAAATGTGAAAATTTAGTTGTTGTACAGATCAGGCAATAGCCGGGAGATAGTTGCGGATGCTGGGGGGAGGTGAGTGAGTAGGCTTTGGTGGTTGGATGTTTATTGTGGGCTAAATGTGACATTGTAATTTTGAACGATCCAGCTTAGTCACCTGCACCAGCACCTTTCAAACCTCTGTCACCAGGAAGAACAGAGGCAGCAGATGCATGGGAACACCACCCCCTGCAAATTCCCCTCCGAACCACTCACCATCCTGACTTGGAAATATATCGTCGTTCCTTTAGTATTGCTGGAATTCCCTCCCTAAGGGCATTGTGGATTTACCTACAGCTCTGCAGCGGTTCAAGAAGGCAGCTCACCACCACCTTCTGAAAGGGGCAACTAGGGACGGGGCAATAAATGTTGAACCAGCCAGCGAGGCCCACAAACCTTGAGTGAGTGATGCAAAATATAGTTGTCCAGGAAAGGGCTGGAGTTAGGTAGCAAGAAAACTGACTTTGGAGCAGGAACTTCCCAATATGTAATCATCTCCGCTTCCTTTCTCTGCCATCAAGCACCCCCTGAGATTATATCATTCACCCCACCACCCTCTGTGGTTACAAATTTAACCTTCTCTGGGCAAAGCGGTTTATCCTGAATTTCCATTGGATTCTCTCGCAAGATCCTTAAAATATTTTTAGAAATGCATAGCGAAATGAAGTAGTTGGAAAAGGTACTGCACATTCTAGATAACAAGGTGTGGAGCTGGATGAACACAGCAGGCCAAGCAGCATCAGAGGAGCAGG
>NC_063355.1:43785278-43803305 GCF_021869965.1 Rhincodon typus | reverse complement strand
GTCTTTAGCGATGGCCGTTCCTCAGAGTGACCGTCCCTGGGAGTGACCGTCTTTAGCGATGGCCGTTCCTCAGAGTGACCGTCCCTGGGAGTGACTGTCTTTAGCGATGGCCGTTCCTCAGAGTGACCACGCCTTGGAGTGAATGTCTTTGGCGATGGCCGTTCCTCGGAGTGACCGTCCCTGGGAGTGAATGTTTTCGGCGATGGCCGTTCCTCGGAGTGACCGTCCCTGGGAGTGAATGTCTTTGGCGATGGCAGTCTGCTCATTATCACATTGTTATTCGTGGGAGCTTGCTGTCCACAAATTGGCTCCTGCTTTTCTAATGATAGAATAGTGACTATGCATCACAAGGGCATTATTGACCATAAAGTACTTTGTGACATCCTGAAGTTGCTACATAAATGCAGGTGTTTCCACATTTAATTAGCAGATTAGAGAATTGAAGAGAGTTCCGCATGCAGCAATTTTATTTTTGATCTTGTATCTTTCCTTCTGACTATGAAGGTGATTGGATTTTACTTAAGCCAGTGTTGATGGTGTAACTGCAGATCTTAAACCCTCATTTCCTCACTGAATACTTTGCTCCTTTTGAGATTATTAGGGTCGGTGGTCGCAAGACAATAGATGACAGCAAATCTACACGATCTGACACCCCACTTTTAAATGATATGATTAGTCAAGGTTTATTATGAAAGCTGTGGGAATGTTTAAACAATTGGCACAATTCTATCAAAATTATTTGTAGGCAGTTTCTTAAAACATTTTCCTAATTGGATCAAATTGAATGCTTAAACTATATAAGTATGATCAATCAAAGCTGCTCAAACATTGTACTTTAGAAATTTTTTCCACCTAATTAACAGCTGCTTTTCAACTTACTTGTATTTAAAAAATACTTTCTATATTAAGGGGAGAAACTGGTTAAGTTGCCTATTTGGGTCCATTTAACTGTGAAGGGTAAGAGTGTTGTTTTTCAACAGCAATTAATTGGGAACAATTTTTAAAAATTAATTCTTTCAAGGGATTTTGGCCTCACTGTCAAACTCAGCAGTTGTCGCTCATCCCTAATGGCCCTTGAACTGAGTGTCTCACTGGACCATTTCAAAGAAAAGTTAAGAGTTAGGCACATTGCCATGGGTCTGGAGTCACGTCTAGGCCAGACTAGGCAAGGATGGCACATTTCCTTCCCCAAAAGGTGAACATTGGTGAACCAGATGGGATTTTAATGACAATCAATGATAGTTGTCATGTTTTCCATTGCAGAAATTAAATTTATATTCCAGATTTCTTAGTTAATTTTAAATTTTACCTCTTTTGTTGGATCAAACTACCATCCAAACAGTATTAGCCTGGGGCTTTGGAATTGTGAGTCTACTGACAGTATCACAATGCTTTCAGCTGGGATTTGACTGCGTCCAAAACACTAACCTCAGGATGAAAATGTTCAGGGTCAGTTAGAGGTATGGTCTCTTCCAGTCACCTCCCACAGTAATGTCCAGAGCCCAGAAATACTGGCTACGGGACCTAAAGGGAATTGTAAAGGAGGTGATCATCCCAATGAGTGACAATCCTTGACAATGGTTATGTCTCGGAGTGACCATTCCTGGGAATGACCATCCCTGGGAGTGACCATCCCTGGGAGTGACTATCCCTGGGAGTGACCATCCCTGGGACTGACTATCCCAGGGAGTGATCATCCTTGCAATGGTTATGCCTTGGAGTGACAATTCCTGGGAGTGACTATTTCTGGGATGACAATCTCTGGGAGTGACCATCCTTGGTGATGCCTGTCCCTCAGAGTGACCATCCCAGTGAGTGACCATCCATAGCAATGCCTGTCCCTCAGAGTGACCATCCCAGTGAGTGAACATTCCTTGGTGATGCCTATCACTCAGCGTGACCATCCCAGTGAGTGACTGTGAAAAGTTGTATTCCAATAGAGGAGTGTTGGTTCTTGCCTTGATTCACATACTCAGGCTGCAGATCAAAACTGAAGCTTTGTTTGTGGATTGTTCTGTAAGAGTTTGCAGATACTGTGACTGTGTTACTGGGTTTTATTCCAGTGAAAACAGGCCCACATAAGGAGCTATTAGGACAGGTGACCGAAACCTTTATCAAAGAGAGAGGTTTAAAGGAATAAGGAGGGCGACAGAGAGGTTTAAAGGAGTAAGGAGGGTGACAGAGAGGCTTAAAGAGGGAAGTCCTGAGCTTAAAAGAGACAGAAGCTGTCAGTGATTAAAATTGAGGATGTTCAATTGGCCAGATTCAAAGCAGGATGGATATCTCCATAAGTTGTAAGGCTGGAGAAGGTTGTTGGGATCAGAAGGGGTAATGCCTAAATAGGGTGTTTACAAACAAGGATGAGAATTTTAAAGTCAAGGTGTTACCAGACTGGGAAGCTGTTAGCGAGGCTGGTAGGCCTTGGACCAGTGCAAGTTGGGATAAAGGCAGCAGAGTTTTGGAATGAATCTATATTCACAACCGGTTGGGCATTACAACACTCAACTCTGCAAGTGACATGGAAGCATCGAAAAATAGGAAGAGGTATAGGCCATTTGGCCCTGTGAGCCTGCTCTTCCATTCATTATGGTAATGGCTGATGATCTAATTCAATCCCCTGATCCAAAATTCTTCCCGTGCCCTTTGATCCCTTTAGCTGCAACAACAATATCTATCATAACAAAGGCATGTAGCATAGACGTTACGGAGAATGGCAATGACATATCTGACCAGTCCCTTTCCATTTTCTCTGCAGGGTCCAACCAGTCCTGAGTAGAATCAAGGAAGACCGCACTCGTATCATTCTACCAGCAATAGACAACATCAAGTACAACACGTTTGAAGTGCAGCAGTATGCTAATGCAGCCCACGGCTACAACTGGGGGCTGTGGTGCATGTACATCATCCCACCACAGGATTGGCTGGACAAGGGAGATGAGACTGCACCCATCAGGTAAGGGGCATTGAGCCTGGCCCAGCTGACCCTGATTCACTGAATCTGGGCGCAACTTTGTAGGGAGGACGTGAATGCATGGGCGAAAGTGCAGACACGATTTACATGGTTCCAGGAGTGAGAAACGTTGGTAATGAGGAGGGATTGAAGACGTTTGGACTGTTCTCCTGGGAGAGAAGGCAGCTTGCTACAGATTTTACAAAACCACGAGTGGGGGCTGGACAGAGGCGATAGGGAGAAGCTGTTCCCACTCATAAAGAAACAAGAACAAGAGGCGATGTGCAAAAGAAGCAAGGATGATGTGAGATAAAACATTTTCACCCAGCGAGTGGTTAGGGTGTGGAATACGCTGCCTGGAAATCTGGTGAGGGCAAGTTCAGTTGAGGCATTCTAGAGGGTGTGGTGGTGCAGTAGCTTTAAGAAGTTATTTTGGCCTGGTTTTCTTTAAACAAGAGATTGAATGAGAAGTGTTGAGTAATCTGTAAGAAAGAAAACAGCATGTGAGGCCTTGGTACTTTTTAAAAGTTGGAATAATAGAAGCAGCCTGAATGGGTGTGGTCAAGCTCCCACTCACGGAACCAGGATTGTTAGTTTCTTTGGTTTTTTTCAGTCACAGTCATTTCTGGGGTCTCAGCAGAGCTGGACGGCAGTGAATCTTTCCCAGCTGCTATACTCTCTGTCTGAATTTTCTCTGCATTTTCTTCCTCCTCTGCTGCTATGGGAGTTACACATGAGACAGTCTGTTTTCCTGAATTTGCCTTTTGCCAAGGGTGTGTTTGTGGGATGTTACTGTATTGTAATAGTTAGTTAGTAATTGTTACTGTATCTATTGTTTTGTTAAGTTTTCCAATAGAGTTAAGTTATTCCAATTCTTTCTTTCTTTTGTTGTATTCTAACTATGGTGGATGAATTACCGGTTTTTTACTTCAAATCCAGTAGTTTGATCAATCAAATTGCATCTGGAATGCAATACCTTATATTTAAAATAAGAAAAATTAGGGTCTAGACTATCTCCTGAATATTTTGAGGGGGTTTGGTCTGGTCCATAACAAGGGGCATTGGATGGAAATAGTATGCAGGGTAATGGGGAAAAAGGAGGAGACAGGCGCTAGGTAATGATCTTGTTTGGGGAGGCACATTGGGCTGAATGACCTCCATAGCAAATTCCATGGTTCTGTGATTATCCAGAGAAAGTGGAGAGACTGACCTGGATCATCTTCAATCAGAGAAAGTGAAGGGGAAGGTTTAATGAAGGTCTCTGGAATAAATAAGTGGAGTATGTGGCATGTTGTTGGAAGAGCAGTAACCAAAAGGCCACAGGTTTAAGGCAATTGCTGAAAGAACTAGAAGGAGTAATGAGAATTATGTTTTTGGATTCAGTGAGTTGTCGTGATCTGGAATGTGTTGTCTGACAGGGCATTGGAAGCAGATTCAATAGGAATGTTGGAGCCTGAGGGGTGACCTTATAGAGGTTTATAAAACTATGAGGGGCATGGAAAGGGTAAATAGCCAAGGTCTTTTCCCCAGGGTAGGGCAGTCCAAAACTAGAGGGCATAGGTTTAAGGTGACAGCGGAAAGATTTAAAAGAGACCTAAAGGGCAACTTTTTCACACAGAGGGTAGTTCATATGTGGAATGAGCTGGCAGAGGAAGTGGTAGATGCAGGTACAATTACAACATTTAAAAGACATTTGGACAGGTACATGGATAGGAAAGGTTTAGAAGGATATAGGCCAATGGCTGGCAAATGGGCCTAGTTTAAGTTGGGTTGGCATGAATGAATTTCACTGAAGGGCCTGTTTCCATGCTGTATGACTCTGTGACTCTATGACTCTAGGAACTCTCAACAGGAAATTGGAAAAAGGCTTACAGGAAACATTTGCAGAGCTGTGCAGAAAGGGGCATTGGAACTAGTGGACTGTTCTTTTGGAAAACCAGCATAGGCAGAATGAGCCAAAAGGCCCCTTGCTGTAAAGAAGCGCAGAGAATGCTGGAGAAACTCAGCAGGTCTGGCAGGATCCATGGAGAGAGAAAAGCAGGGCTAGCATTTCGAGACTGGAATTACTGTTCTTCAGAGCTTCAGTTCTCTGTGTGGTATCATTCCTCCACGGTAAAGGTGCAGTAACATTCTCACGACCACAACCCAGTCCTTGCTGCCAATCAATGTTTCATCTCCGTATCTCCACAACATCTTCTACTTTGCATGGAGTTTGCGTCAGTGTTTGCTGATGGCGGCCAGCTCTAGCCCTCTCTCCTGCACTGTTGCTAACTGACTCCATGACATCTTACTGTTGTGAGCGGAAATTCCCTCCAGTTAAATACTGGGCAAGCCCATTGGCCCAAATCTTCCAATCAGTGTCAGGACCCATTGGTCCTCAAACGGACAATGACCCACTGACCCACATACATCAAAAACAATCACCAACTTCTAATCCACAGTGAAGGAGGATTCCCTCAGATAGGGAAACCTTGCAGAGAGTAGCAAAGAGAATCAGTGAGGAAGTGGTTGTTAGGGGTGGTACGGTGGCTCAGTGGTTAGCACTGCTGTCTCACAGTGCCAGGGACCTGGGTTCAATCCCAGCCTCAGGCGACTGTCTGTGTGGAGTTTGCACATTCTCCCTGTGTCTGTGTGGGTTTCCTCCCACAGTCCAAAGATGTGCAGGCTGGGTGGATGGGCCATGCTAAATTGCCCACAGTGTTCAGGGATGTGTAGATTTAGGTTGGTAACAGCGGATTGGGTCCGGGTGGGATGGTCGGTGTGGACTTGTTGGGCCAAAGGGTGTGTTTCCACACTGTAGAGATTCTAACAGTTCTAAGACACATTCTCCCATTTATGTCACCGGCTGCAGTGAGATAGGCCTCACTGCCCAGCATGACTGTTAACGAAAGCAGAATGTTACGACTAGACCCTGGGTGAGGTTTCCCTGATTGAGTTATGATTTGAGACAAGTTACCCCAAATTGTAGAGTTCCCAGGAGAGGAACAATGAATTGGTTGCCTTCTTTATTCACTTGCCTCTTTGGTTGGATGCAACAAGGTTCATTTAAAAAGAATCCCTTCCATCGCACACATCTTTCTCCCAGACTCAAATCAAGTTCTATTTCACAAAGGAGCCAATTAAATCCAGGCTTTCTTGAGTTAACAAACAGTCAGTTTATTAATTACTATACGGGAGAAGAAATACTGACACAACATACATTCACACAGATTAGGAACAAGAGCTGAGTCCAAAAGATAAAATTTAAACAAAAAAGGATACGTAGATCACTCTCTGTATTGTTCATGAAAAGAGGATAGTTGAAGCTTGTGCTCATTACCCTGGAGGTTACTGGTAGCAATGATATTGATCATTGATCAGTATTTTGTTTTGAGATTCATTGTTTTGTTGGCTAATTGCATTGCCTACAACCTGGATCTACTCTTGTAACTGGTTTGCAGCACTCAGAATGAGAGAGTCTTTATCTGCAACACAAGGATGACCAGTGGGCATCAAAGCATACTGATGCTCAAACACAGACTGGTATACAAGAGTGTTCAGTCCTACTAGTCAACTCCAGCAGAGTTGAAACTGACTATTTACCCGAATCCTTCGTGTATTCTTCCAAGACAAAAACAAAAAATGTGCCTGTAGTTTGGGATATAATACACTGGGGTCAGCTTGCTGTTGAGTAGAGGATCATTAGCTCCTTGTTATCTTTATTATCAAAAGAGATCCCAGTCCAGTTTGTTTGAAGTTTCTTTGATACTTATGGTGTTAATTTCCATTCGTCTCCCACCTTCTGTGTCTCTGTTTGTTTCCCTCTCTCTCCCTCTCCCTCTCTTGCCTCAATGAATGAATGATTGAGTAAAAAGGCTGAGCAGTGGGTGTGTTGTTGGATCCAGTGACCAGAAGATTTAGACCAATGGTTTTGGACCCCAATCCAAACTCCATTTTGTAGTTACCAAGAGTACCCTTCTCCCTTGCAACAATCTGAGACTAAACTAGTCTCTGTGCAATTTTGGTGCTACAGCTGATGCTCAGAGAGCTTTCAATTTCCTATTTGATTGATTGATTGATTGATTTATTGTCACATGTACCAAAATACAGTGAAAAGCTTTGTTTATGAGCGGTACAGGCAGATCAAAGTAACCAAAGGATGTACAGATCAAAAATATTTAGACAGAGGCATACAGGTTAGATTACACAGGGCGTGCGCTACACAAGATCAACGTTAGCAAGATCAGCATTACTTGAGGCCAGAGAATCCATTCATCAGTCTGATAATGGCCAGGAAGAAGCTGTTCCTGAACCTGCTTGTGCATGTGTTCAGGTTTCTATATCTACTGCCTGATGGAAGGGGTTGTAAGAGATCATTACCGGGGTGCGATGGACAGGGCTGTCCTGGGCAGAGCAGTTGCCGTACCAGGCTGTTATGCACCCGGACAGTGTGCTTTCAGTGGTGCATCTGTAAAAGTTGGTGAGGACCTTATGGACATGGCAAATTTCCTGAGCTGCCTGAGGAAGAAGCAGCATTGTTGTACCTTCTTGACTATCACATCTACGTGGGAAATCTAGGACAGATTCACCTATGCCTACATCCGTAGCACCACTTACCTTCACCCCTGGTTCAGCTCACCTGAAACCCTCCTTCATGCCTTTGTTAACTCTGGTCTCGGTCTTCCAGTGCACTCCTGGCTGGTTCCTCACATGCTACTGTCTGCAAACCTGAGTCATAGATAAAGTCATAGGCATCTATAGTACAGCCCTTCAGCCCATTGAGTTCGTGCTGGTCCAAAATAACCATCTAACTATTCTAATCCCATTTTCCAGCACTTGGCTCATTGCCTTGTATGCTTTGGCATCACAAGTGCACATCTAAATACTTCTCCAATGTTACAAGTGTTTCCTCCTCTACCGCATCTTACATAAAATGAGACCATGGTGGTCCATGACATTTATCTCATAATCCTGATCCCTTTAAGTAATTCTATCCATCTCAGCTCTAAAATAAAAAAAAACCCATCTACTAACATCAAATTGCAGAAGACAGCTCCAAATGTCCAACACCATTTATATGTAGAAGTGTCACTCAGTTTCACTCATAAAATAGATTTTGTCCAGCTATACGTCCTTGCCCTGTATTCTTCAACCAGTGTAAACTGTTTCTCACTGTCTACTTTTTCTGCTTCCCTCTGCTAGCTCAAAAATTTCCAACAGTTCAACTCCAATCCTAGTTTGTGCAGTCTCCTTCAGAATTTAATCTTTGGAGTCCAGGTTTAATTCTGACAGGCCAGCACTGCTGTCCCTTCAATATATCATTTCTAAGAAAGGATACTTGATCAGATAGAAGTTGCTGGAAAAGCTCAGCAGGTCTGGCAGCATCCGTGAAGAAAAAATCAGAGTTAACGTTTCGGGTCCGATCCCAAAACGTTAACTGATTTTTACTTTACAGATGCTGCCAGACCTGCTGAGCTTTCCCAGCAACTTCTGTTTTTGTTCCTGATTTGCAGCATCCGCGGTTCTTTTGGTTTTTATACTTGATCAGATCACTGATTTCTGGACCTGATAGCTGCTTTCCCCACAACTCACTAATGACGAGAACTTGAAAGGCACACTCCGAAAAAAAACGCTTGATAATTGAGCAGAGTAAAATGTGAAACTGACTCCACTGAAAAAAGTGAATAGGAACTAACACTTGGAGAAATTGCCAAAGGCAGTTGGATAGAGACAATGAAGGAGAAATCTCAGATACTGGCCTCCTGGAATCTGGATTAAATCTGTGCCAACATAAAACCCAGTGCTACATAACCCCTGATAAATTCTACACATGAAGGAAAATGCAACAACAGGCTCCATCCAAGGCTTCTACTGCTCCTGTCTCCATAGCAACTAAGTAATGTGGTCTGTGGTCCAAATCATTGAACCAGTTAGTGCTGGAGGGCCAGTGAAGCTGGTTTGAGCATTTAGCTTTGAATAACCTCTCTCCGAGAGAACTCACTAGAAAGAAACAAAACGCAAATGTTTTTTTTTCCTTTCAGGAAAGCGTGGACGGTTAATGAAAAGGAAAAAGGAAAAGAGTTACATCTCTTTTTAAGAGATGTAAATGCGACTAATTTCTGCCAGAAGTAAATATACCCAAAGTTACCATAAATCTGCCACATGTGAATGTGGAACACAGTTAAAAGGGGACTTAAAGATTATGACCACTGCATTCAAGGGAATGTTAATGGTTCACAAATGGCTCATTTATTTGTTTGCGATATGGGAGTGTTTGTAGAGGAAGTGAATTAGTTCAGTTCTTGTGTGGGAAGGCTCACATCTTGCTCAGTCAGTGTGAGAATTATTCCGTTCAAATGCAACATTTGAATTGATTCCTGAGCTAAGAGGGTCATCCTGAGCAGAAGGGGATGATAATCTCTGGAGCTTTGAAGGTTTGAGGCAATCACATTGAAATGTACAAACGTTTTCGGGGGTTCAGAAGGTGCCGATGAGCTGTTCCCCACTGGCTGAAGTGTTTAAATACGAGGCACATTGTCCTAGAATAAAAGGCAGTCCATTTAGCACTGTGTGGATGTGGCGGTGTTAGACTGGGGTAGACAATGTCAGGAGTGACATGACACCAGATTATATTCTCTTCATCTGAAGGAGCTGTGCTGCGAAAGTTTGTGATTTCAAATGAACCTGTGGGACTATAACCTAGTGTTGTGTGACTTCTGATATTTAAGATGGAATCGAGGCAAAATCTCTTCCCTGTGAGGGGAACTTCCACAATCTTCACCAGAAAGCAATTCAGCCATTGAGTAATTTTTTTTTTAGACAGTAAGCAAATTAAACATTCAGGGTTGGGAGAATTTAAATTCAAATTATTAGACAAACCTGGAATTGGAAAATGGGTCTCGGTGATGATAAAACAATTACATTTTTATGAAAACCCACCTGGTTGACTGACGCTGTTTAGGGAAGGAAATCTGCCATCCTTATCCAGTCTGGCCTACACGTGACTCCAGACTCACCCAACATTCCCTCTGAACTGCTGGTGTGTGCAACTGCTCCGATGTTCTGCGCACGGCGATCGGTGTTGCTATGCCGATCAATCAACTTCTGATTGTGGAAGTTGCTGCTGCGCATGGACCTTTGAGCTCCTGTTGGAAAACAGGAGGGAATGATGGGCCCACAGCATTGTGGTTCGCTCCTCACTGGCCTCTGAATTGGCTACTCAGTCACATAATAAGTAGGCATTAAATGCTATCCTTATCAATGACCCTCACATCATGTCAATCCCTTTTGTGTAAACAATTCCTGAAATCAAGTCCTCAATTTAAAGATTTTCTGAAGAAGGGTCTAGCGCCAAAATGTCAGCTTTCCTGCTCCTCTGATGCTGCCTGGCCTGCTGTGTTCCTCCAGCTCCACATGTGTTATCTCTGACTCCAGCATCGGCAGTTCCTACTATCTCTCAATTTAAAGAGGGTTGGTTACAACTGGTCTTACTGCCCAGATTTTTTTTCCTTTATTCATTTACGAGATGAGGGCATCGGTCTCCAGGCAGCATTTATTGCCCATCCCTAATTGCCCAGAGGGCAGTTAAGAGTCTACCACATTGCTGTGGGTCTGGAGTCACATGTAGGCCAGACCAGGTAAGGATGGCAGTTTCCCTCCCTAAACGACATTAGTGAGCCAGATGGGTTTTTCCCAACAATTGTCAATGGATTCACAGTCACCAGTAGATTCTTAATTCCAGATATTTTATTGAATTCAAATTCCACTGTCTGCTGTGGCGGGATTCGAACTCAGGTTCCCAGGACACTATCTGTGTCTCTAGATTAATAGTCCAGTGATAATTCCACTAGGCCATCGACTCCCCATTAAAAACTCCCCATAGATGGTCAAGGACAGAAGTCAGACAAAACCAGGTTACAGTCCAACAGGTTTATTTGAAATCACAAGCTTTCGAAGCCTGATGAAGGGGCAGCGCTACGAAAGCTTGTGATTTCAAACAGACACATTGCACTATAACCTGGTGTCATCTGACTTTTGATCTTGTCCACCCCAATCCAATACTGGCACCTCCACATCGCGCCAAATGGTGGAGTGGGTAAAGGACATTAGACTTTACAAGTCCAGGACCCCGATAGGTAATGAACTCTGCCTGGTGGAGGAACCATCCATCCATTGTGTTTGGGCCCTTGGCTGTTTGGATTTGGCCAGGCTGGTTCCCAATGAGCATAGTCCTTTGATACAAAAACTAACATTTATTAGTTCTTGTGATCTTGGAGATGGGCTGATTTTTCACTGGGGCATCTACAGGAGCTAAATTCCTCTTTTTCTGCCTCTCTCAGGAGATAACAGTGCAGTGGATGAGTTGGAGGTGAATTTGATAATCAGCTGGTCTGTCATTGCCTTTGAATTTTGTCTGTCTGTAATTACACAATCTAACAATGTGCTGTGTATTGAATGTTGCGCAGTGCATTATGTGCACACCTGTTCATCTGAAAGTGGGGTGAGACTTATTTTTGGATAGGAGAGGAAAGGCCTCTACCCCAAAAGAGCTGGAGCATTGTGTGCAGGTCTGGAATCCGCGTTATAGGAGGGGTGTGATTGCACTGGGGAGGGTGCAGAGGGAGATTTACCAGGATGTTGTCTGGGCTGGAGGGTTTCAGTTATGAAGGGAGATTGGACAGACTGGGATTGTTTTCCATAGAGCAGAGGAGACTGAGGGGCGACATGATTGAGAAGTGTCAGATTATGAGGGGCATAGTCAGGGTAGACAGGAGGAGTCTTTTCCTCTTGATGGAGGGATCAGTGAGTAGGGGCATAGATTTAACGTAAAGGGAAGGAGGTTTAGAGGAGATGTGAGGAACACCTTTTTCACCCAGAGAAAGGTGGGAACCTGGAACTCAGGGCCTGTGGGGTTGGTACAGATAGAAACCCTCGGAACATTGGAAAAGTATTTAGATGCGCCCTTTCATTGCCACATCATACAAGGTTAGGGGCCAAGTGCTGGGAAATGGGATTAGAATAGTTGCTTATGGTTGCTTTTGACCAGCCTGAACATGATGGACCTAAGGGCCTTTTTCTATGTTGTAGACCCCTATGCCTCTATTAAGCTATAACTGACATCTGGCAATGCTTTAACGGTAAGACAAAGGATTGGATCTTTCTCGTACAGCTCATAACGTTTGAAGCAGGACTCCTGCTTCCTGTCGTGCTCATTCAATGAGATTTAATGTCCTGAGTAAACAGACCCATTCTATAGCAGCTTACCTTGTCATTGCACCATAACGCCAATGGGCCATTCAGCCCATTGAGTCTGTTCCATCATTCCAGTTATAGCTGATATGTTTCTCAACCCCATTCTCCTGCCTTCTCCCTGGAACCCTTGATCCCCTTACTCATCAAGAACCTCTCTACCTCTGTCTTCAATGTACTCAACGACTTGGTCTCCACTGCCCTCTGGCTGAAGAAATTCCCTCCTCATCTCAGTTTGAATGGGTCGCCCCCTTCACTCTGAGGCTGTGGCCTTGGGTCCCAGTCTCTCCTACTGGTGGAAACATCTTCTCCACGTCCACTCTATCCAGGCCTCTCAGTATTCTGTAAGTTTCAATCAGATCCCCCTCATACTTCCATTGTGTACAGACCCAGAGTCCTCACCTGCTCCTCGTAATGACAGTAATGAAAACCCAGGAAATCCCAAGGTTGGACTGGGTGGAGTTATGACAACAGACGTCCTTTTGGAAGTTGATCTAGGCTTTATTTCTTGAATCACACATTGCTTCCCTCAACATTAGTATCCCTCACCTCAATGACAAGAACAAGGTAGGGACATTTTATGTACATGCAAATAGTCCCATTACACAAATGCATCACAGCCCAAACTGGTGAATTTGGATAGCATCCTGATGCTGCTTCTGCACTAGGTCCATTATTGTCATTGGAGCACAGTTTCAGTAACCCCTTCTGCTCAGAATTCTCACGACACAAAATAACCAGCCCCAAGTCTAGGGTTCTGCTCATTGGCACTGGAGATGTTGATGAAGAGGATGGTGAAGACAGTTTCATTGAAGGTTGAGACGTTGGTGACGATGTACTAACCACGTTTGAAAGGCTGATGGAGATGACATGAATAGAGTTTGAAAGGACAGTGAATGCATGTCCAACCTATTCTGAAAGATTACAGAAGCAGTTATCAATGGAGATTGACAGGGTAGTGAAGATAGCATCAGTGGAGTTTGAAAGGAAGGAAGAAGTGTCAAGATTAGAGATTGAAAGAACAATGAATGAGTGTCCAATTAGATTTAAAAGGTTGGTCAGTCACAGAGCTGCAAAGCTCTCGGGAATATGTTTGATAATGTGGCATTATAAATAGTCTGCAGTGAGCTCATCAAAGAAAACTCTATATTGATTTCAGATTTTGCAGATGGTTCCATGGTCTGATACTTCAGGGCCTTGAGGCTGTAACACACACTTCTAGCAACAACATTGGATAACTCCCTATACACCCAGCACAGTGTCCTCTGTAACGTTTGTACAATTACAGTTAGAGAATGATTCTCTTCCAGCCAGACAGACAGAACTCATCGACTCCATCCGCACCTTGAGAAGGGGTCGTTGGTCTTGGAGGGCATGCAGCTCAGATTTGCCAGAATTATGTGTAGGGCAGAGGGTTCACTGTGATGGTGGGGGCAGGGATGGAGCTGGCTGGGTAAGTACTGTCACACCATTAGCCGCTGGGCTGGTTTAATGACCCTTTTCTGAACGTCAGCCATTTTGTTCAACAGGGAAGTGGGGATGGAGAATAAAGGAGACCCACACTCACCCAATTCAGGCCAACATCAGTGGATTAAAACCATGTATATTTGAATATATAAGACATTGGCGTGAAAGTAGGCCATTCGGCCCATTGTGTCTGCTCCACCATTCATCGAGTTCATGGCTGACCTGATAATCCTCACCTCCGCTTTCCTGCCTTTTCCCCATAACTCTCGATTCCCTTCCTTATTAAAAACCTGTCTATCTCAACATTGAATAGAATGAATGTTATAGATCACATATTTTTAACTAAACGGTTCAGGTAGATTTATGTCTGGAACAGACAGGACTTGAGCTCCAGGCCCCGACCTCAGAGGTGGAGATATTATCACTGCACCACAAGAACCCAGCTGATGTCTTATATATTCAAATATACATGGTTTTAATCCACTGATGTTGGCCTGAATTGGGTGAGTGTGGGTCTCCTTTATTCTCCATCTCCACTTCCCTCTTGAACAAAATTGCTGACTTTCAGAACCGGTGTTAACTGGGCCAGAAGCAGTCCATGGCTGTAATGACAAGATCCCGATAACTAGTCTTTTACTCTGAGAATAGTTACTGACCATGTCCATACGTAGCCACGTCACTGTGACAAAACAAAGAACTGTGGATGCTGGAAATCTGAAACAAAAACAGAAATTGCTGGAAAATCCCAGCAGGTCTGGCAGCATCTGGAAACAGAGTTAACATTTCAGTCCTAGAGACCCTTCTCGAGACATTAACTCTGTTTCTCTCTCCACGCATCCTGCCAGACCTGCTGAGTTGCTCCAGCAATTTCTGTTTTTGTTTCTCATAGTGACATCAGCTCACAGGGACTGTGTAGAGTCATAGAGAGGTACAGCACAGAAACAGACCCTTCGGCCCAACTCGTCCATGCTGACCAGAAATCCTAAATTAATCTAGTTCCATTTGCCAGCATTTGGCCCATATCCCTCTAAACCCTTCCTATTCATGTACTCATCCAGATGTCTTTTAAATGTTGTAATTGTACCAGCCTCCACCACTTCCTCTGAGAGCTTATTCCATACACACACCACCTTCTGCATGAAAAGTTGCCCCTTAGGTCCCTTTTAAATCTCTCACCTTAAACCTATGCCCTCTAGTTCTGAAGTCACCTACCCTGGGGAAAAGACCTTGTCTATTCACCTTATCGATTATAATGGGCCAACATTGTAGGTGTTATTGTACAACAGTCTTGCTGTGCTGTTTGCTTGGAACAGGGTGGGAGTCGAACCCAGACTCTCTGGTCCAAAGGCAAGGAGACTACAACTGCACCATAAGAGACCTTACAATATAGACATTCACTCAAATGGAGTTGGATTAATTTCTAACATCAAGCCTGACCTGATCATACTACAGTGACCAATTGAACTCATTAGCAAGCTCGTCAAGGCCCAGTTTGTTATTTTTGTGGAGAAGCACGAGGTACACACTGGAACAGCCCACATTAAAGGAGCTTTAACACAGCAAGGCACAAACCATCATGATTTAAACAGGAACAGTGTACAGGGTTACAGGAAAAAGGCAGAGGATTGGCAATGTGTCAAAGTACACAGACAGCAGGTACAGACACAATGGGCCAAATGACCACCATGATTCAGCGATGGCCATCTCCTACAATGAGCTGGGCCAGTGAAAGACCCTGAGGCTGAGAGGGGCACTCGTGCATTGCCACAGATTAGGTGACTGGAGTTAATGGGGTAAAAGTTCTCTGTGCACTCAGTCTGCAATCCCTCCAGGGACAGTAGGCCCATAATGTGAGAATATATGAGCGTAAGAAACATGAGCAGAAATAGGTCATTTGGCCCCTCAAGTTGCTCTGATATTCAGTAAGATCATGGCTAAAATGTTTGTGTTTCAAATTCCACAACCCCATCTATCTCGATAACCCTTGATAACCCCTGCTCAACAAGAATCTATCCACCTCGACCTTAACAATACTCCCTGGAGTCACTGCACCTCCCTTCTGAGGCAGAGAGTCCCAAAGTTGCACACCCTCAGAGAGAAAACAATCCATCATTTCTGCCCGAAAGGATGACCCCTAATTTTAAAACACTGTCCCCTGGCTCTGGGTTGACCCAGAAGAGAAGATGCCCTTTCCACATCCACCTTGTCAAGACCATTTGGGATCTTATATGCATCAATCCAGTCCACCCTCACGCTTCTACACACTGGGGAAACAGACCAGTCTGTCCAACCTTTCCCCATTAAATTACCCACTCATTCCAGGCTGGTCAAACTCCACTCAACCACCTCCGATTAGTTTGTATCATTCCCTAAATAAGGAGACCAACACAGTATTTAAGATGTCATCTCGTCAATGCCCGGTATAACTAAACACCCCTGCGTAATGTTTAATTCCCCTTGTATGAAAAGACTGTGCCTTATTATCTTTCTTGATTACTTGTTGTACCTGCAAACTAAATTTTTTGTGACTAAAATACCCAGATCTGCACCTCAGCATTCCACAGTCCTTCTCCATTTAAGTAAGGTGCTGCTTTTTCATTCTTCTCATCGAATTAGAACAATTTCACATTTTCCCACGTTATATTCCATCTGCCAACTTCTGCTCCCTGACTCACCCTGTCATTTGGAGGCTGTTGTTATAGCTGATCACCAAGGCAAGAGCTGAACTTTGCATTAAGGTACGTGGAGATGGAGACAATTAGTGATGAGAAATAACATTGTCAGTAGCAAATACAGGGCCTTGGATGAGCCTGAAAAAGATACAGAGCCTGAAAAAAGGCAGTGAGAGGAAGAAGAGATAGGAAGATATGAAGTAATGAATCCACATCACAGGTCATTGTGGAATTAGATCGATCTGGTGGATTTCTCATCACTTTCTTGGTCGGGATCTACAGGTCCTGATTGTTCTAAACTGATTGTTGAGATATTTCCTAATCAATCTACTCAGAGATGTTATAACACAACTCTAGAATGGTGGGCCGTGAACCCAGCTCCTGGCTCAGAAGTAGGGCCACTGTTGAACTTTTAACTTTATTCCTTTATTTTCTAGTTTACATAGAAAGGACTTTTGTTACCTTATTTCTTCACTTTCCTACTTATTCTGTGGAAGTCTGTAACGTTTAATTTTTAACTTTATTTCTTTCACTACTTTGTATCTAAGGTTCATGTACCTAGGTCCCTTTGTACCCTTTATTTCTTTCACTACTTTGTATCTAAGGTTCATGTACCTAGGTACGTTTGTACTTAAGGTGGTGCCGTGTGTGGTGACATTAGACACTTTTCACTGTACTCCTGTACTTGAGTACATGTAACAATCTAAAAGAAATCTACCCACTGCACCAGAAGAGCCTTACACGCTGGGCTGTGTTTATTTATTTATTTTAATCACCTGTGATAGTTTTTATCTTTCTCCACCACCAAATCACCCGTGTCTCTTATTAAATCAAAAATGTACAAGCATCTCTCTGAAAGCTACAAGCTGTAGTTTATTGCATTTCTAGCAACAAGCTGCAGGTTACACTGATGTGACAGACATTGTTAAAGAGACTATAAGGGATTTATAAAGCAACAGAGATTATGAGGGAGACGTTGATGTTCAGCCTTATTTCTTAGAAATTGATGTGATCCCAGCACATGCAGCAGTGCTCCCAGCATTGACTCTTCCAGACCCTTACATCTACATCCACTGGAAGGTTATACCTTCAGTGTTGATGGTATCAGAGAGGAGGTGACTACTGCTGGAGAATCTGCCTGTCCAGGCAGAGCGTATCTGAAATCTATTTGTCCCATTGAGAGAGAGCTCAGACGTTGCAGCAGTTCCTCACACGTCCTGCCAAAGACAGATTTTTTTCCTTTATTCATTCATGGGATGAGGGTGTTGCTGGCTAGGCAGCATTTATTGAGGGCAATTAAGAGTCAACCACATTGCTGTGGGTCTGGAGTCACATATAGTCTACTGCAGGTAAGGATGGCAGTTTTCTTCTCTAAAGGACATCAGTGAACCAGATGGGTTTCCTCCAACAATCAGCAATGGATTCATGGTTTTCATTAGATTCTTAATTCCAGATATTTATTGAATTTAAATTCCACCATCTGCCATGGCAGGATTCGAACCCAGGCCCCCAGAACATTACCTGGGTCTTTGGATTAACAGTCCAGCGATAATACCACTAGGCCATCACCTCCCCAAGTGAGGACTTGAATGTCTTCACCTTTGGCCCATTCCAAAGGTCAACAGTGACCCAGATTATAGATAGTAGGAACTGCAGATGCTGCAGAATCTGAGATAACAAGGTGTAGAGCTGGATGAACACAGCAGGCCA
>NC_063355.1:43767086-43775278 GCF_021869965.1 Rhincodon typus | reverse complement strand
GATGCTGTCTGACCTGCTGTGCTTTTCCAGCTCCACATTTATTGACTCTAGCTTCCAGCATCTGCATTCCTTACTGTCTCCACATTATGAGGTAGTCTGGCTTAATACTGACCCAGCTTTGAAACACCCTTCCTAAAACCTCTCTACTTCTCTCTTCTCCGTCAAGACATTCCTCAAAAACCTATTTCTTCAATGAAGCTTTGGACCAAATATTCCTGGTATCTATTTATATGGTTCACAGTTAATTATTTTAAAGACTGTGGAGAAGCACGTTGAAAGATTATACTATGATGTATGTGGTTTTATACATGCTTTTGCTGTAGATAAGGAATATAAAATATCAAATATTCCTTACCTCTGTGGTTATTCAGCAATGAGAAGGATATATCTCCAATGGAGAAAATGCAGCAACATTGCATGTTTAGACATTACCAGAGACAAGGAGTTGTATTACAAGGTAAGTAAGTAAAGTCCCCAACGTCCCACTCTCTATATAGTGAGAGAGACAGCTGCTGGTGGTTTGACCTAAGGGTCACCACGCCTCAGGCGAGGGGAGAGGTTGAGAAGGTGACCTCAGCCAGTGCGGGAATTGAACTTGCAATTCCCGGAGGAGATTCTCACTAGACAGTGGTGAGTCGCATGTTAAGGGGGATTGAAATTATAGAGTCACAGAGTCATACAACATGGAAACATACCATTTGGTCCAACCAGTCCACGCTGATCATGTTCCCAAACTAAATTAGTCCCACTTGACTGCGTTTGGCCCATATCCCTCCAAACCTTACGTATTCATGAACATATCCAAATGTCTTTTAAACTTTGTAACTGTACCTGCACCCACCACTTCCTCTGACAGTTCATTCCACACTACTGTCTGTGTGAAAAAATTACCCCTTGTGCCCTTTTTAAATCTTTCCCATCTCACCATAAACCTATGTCCCCAAGTTTTGGACTCCCCCACCCTTGGGAAAAGATCCTTACTATTGATCTTATCCATGCCCCTCCTGATTCTATAAACCTCTGTAAGGTCACCCCTCAACCTCCTACACTCCAGTGAAAAAAGTTTGAGCCTAACTCAAACTCTCCATTCCCAGCAACACCCTGGTAAATCATTTCTGAACCTTCTCCAATTTAATAATATCCTTCCTATAACAGGGCAACCAGAACTGGACATAATACTCCAGAAGAGACCTCACCAACTTGCTAAAGCTTGTTAGAGACATTGTTGATGGTCCAATCTCCTCATTAATATGCAGCTTTCTATCTTATTAAATGTGCCAAACAATAAACATCGAGAATATTTGACATGGAATCCACAGTGCGTACCTGTGCATTAAGCTTGCTGCTCCCTCTGCACAACCCCAATATTACATTTCACCAAACTACAGCTCAGGGCTCGATCTGCGGGTGGCAGCTTTATCTGTGGAATTCCCTGTCCAGTGAAGCAGTTGAGGCTATCCCATTGAAAATGTGTAAGGCAAGGATAGATAGGTTTCTCAACAGTAAAGGGATTAAGGGTTACGTGAACGGAAGCTAAAGTGGAGCTGAGTCCACAAAAAGATCAGCCATGATCTTATAGAATGGTGAAGCAGGCTCGATGGGCCGGATGGCCTACTCCTGCTCCTATTTCTAATGCTCTTTTGTTCAAACACTTTGCCCATGGACATTGGGATCCAGTATCTGCCAACTCCTCAGAACCATCATGGCACCACTCTGATAGCCACTGGGAGGTGTAGACCCACAGTGAAGGCCACTGGGAGGTGTAGACCCACAGTGAAGGCCGCTGGGAGGTATAGACCCACAGTATAGGCAGCTGGGAGGTATAGACCCACAGTATAGGCTGCTGGGAGGTATAGACCCACAATGCAGGCCGCAGGAGGTATAGACCCACAGCATAGGCCATTAGGAGGTATAGACCCACATATAGGCTGCTGGGAGGTATAGACCCACAATGCAGGCCGCGGGAGGTATAGACCCGCAGTGCAGGCCGCGGGAGGTATAGACCTGCAGTGCAGGCTGCTGGGAGGTGTAGACCTGCAGTGCAGGCCGCAGGGAGGTATAGAGCCGCAGTTCAGGCCGCAGGGAGGTATAGACCCGCAGTGCAGGCCGCTGGGAGGTACAGGCCCTCGCTGCAGCAGCAGGTACCATCAAGAGGCAGCTGTAGCGAGACTGTGCACAGGGACAGGCAGGCAGCTCACAGACTAGGCCAGGCTGCATCTCTGGCCTGGTCACTCACTCCCTTAGCACTCCCTCAGTGAGCACCCACCTGCATCCTCCCAGCAGCATCCCCACCCTGCCCTGCCTTGCCCCCTTTGCCCACTGCACCTCCCGCCCAGCCACCCTGCCCTGCCCTGCCTTGCCCTGCCCTGCCCTGCCCTGCCCTGCCTTGCCCTGCCTTGCCTTGCCCTGCCTTGCCCTGCCTTGCCCTGCCCTGCCTTGCCCTGCCCTTCCCTGCCTTGCCTTGTAAATCAGTGCGATCAGTGAACCAAGCAGCATGCCTTGCTGCTGCAGCAGTCCTCGGTCAAGGGGGAGTGTGACGTCAGTCTCACCCCTGCACCTTGTGCCAACCCTCAATCTACCTCCCCTTCCACCAGAACCTCCAGGTCCCTGTTGGGGAACCATCTTCCCCTTCTCCAACATCTTCCAATCCTGTCTCTCAATGAGCATTGACCGTATGAAGATGGTGTGATTGGAAGGGGTGCTGGTCATGTGGTGGATATCTGCTGTGTGGTGAATTGTCCTGGGATCAGCCAATGGTAACCCAGGCGGGATTCGATGTAACGGGCGGCATGGGTGGGTAGTAGTCATTTATCGTTCACAGGATATGGGTGTCATTGGCTGGGCCAGCATTCATTGCCTGTCTCCAATTGCTCAGAGTTGAGAGTCAACCCTTTTGCAGTGGGACTGGAGTCACATGTAGTCCAGACCAGATAAAGAAGTCAGATTTCCTTCCTTAAGGGAGATTATTGTACCTGATGGGTTCTTACAACAAATAACAACGGTTTCAGGTTCATCATGATGCCAGTTCTCTATTTCAGATTTTATTGAATTCAATTTTTAACCATCTGCCTTGGTGGGATTGAAACCCATGTCCCCCAAAACTTTAGCCTGAGGTTCTAATGACATTACCACTACTACCACCACCTCCTCAACAATAACACTCTGAGCTTAAGTTACAGCAAGAAATTTCACTGGGGCCTTGCAGGAGAAATCCCTCCAAAACTCAGCGCAGCTCAGACTTAGCCAAAAGGAAACTGTCAGGTTCAGGCAAGTATCACTGGTAGGACGGCACTCCCTCAGTAATGCACGGGCAGTCTCAGCCTCAATTTTGTGCTCAATTTTCCAATTCTCAAAGTCAGATGTAAGAACACAACCATCTAAGGCCAAGGCTAAGACAATGAGCACAACCCATTAGCTCAACATTGCTGCTGTCTATTACTTCTCAAGGCAGTGGCGTTTTGGAGTTTGGTTGATGTATTCCTTTCCAGAAGAACTGCAGCAGGACGGTTAATAACAGAAACCCTTTTCTCGCTACTGCATCTGGAGATTACACCATCTGTGCTCCATTTGTTACTGCTACAGCGAGGGCATTTATGGCCTGAAATCCAGAATTTCTTATTTTGTTTCATGGTCATTAGTGGGCAAGACAGAAAGAGAAAGGGAGAGGTGAGAAAGAAATTTTTAATGGTGCTAAGCAGACTGAGTGTGTAATTGATGGTATCATATAATTGCAACAACAGCCTTCATTTATATCATTACTTTAACACAGCGAAAACACCCTGAGTGCTTCAGTGGCTACAGTAAGACAGCTAACATTCATCCTCGAGTTAAAAAGTGGGATGGATTGTTACGCAGAGAACTACATCCCCGTTAGTTTCACATCAGTGATCAGAATCTTTGTTTCAAGACATCACAGAGAAACGTCTGGAAACTGCTCATTTAGCTAAGGTCTTTTACCCAGCGTGGGGGAGTCCAAAACTAGAGGGGCATTGGTTTGAGGTGAGAGGGGAAAGACTTAAAAGGGACGTAAGGGGGAACATTTTCACACAGAGGGTGGCGTGTGTATGGAATGAGCTGCCAGAGGAAGTGGTGGAGACTGGTACAATTACAACATTTAAAAGGCATCTGGATGGGTATATGAATAGGAAGGGTTTAGAGGGATATGGGCCAAATGCTGGCAAATGGGACTAGATTAATTTAGGATATCTGGTCAGCATGGACAAGTTGGACCGAAGGGTCTGTTTCTGTGCTGTACACCTCTTATGACTCTATCTAACAAGGAGGAGTCTGCATTCAAAGTCAGGCTTGGTCAACTGGACTTAATTCTTTGAAGAAATTACAGAAAGCAGACAGCAACACAATGTAACTTCCTTAGATTATCATGAAGCCAGTGATAAAGTACTGCATTGGCAAACAGTTGACTAAGAGCAGTCTATGTGGTGCAGAATGGGGAGTAAGCAAACTACAAATCCAAATGCAGAGTGTGGGTTACATACAAAATAGCCTGAAGTTCATAGAATCATAGAATCCCTACAGTGTGGAAGCAGCCCATCGAGTCCACGCCTGCCCTAAGGGAGGCATTATTGCATCCAGATCAATACCAGGATCATTGATCTTCACACTTTAGGGAATCTGAGATGCTTTTTCTAAATCTGCCGACAGCATCAAATTTTGTGGAAGGCAATTAATGAAAAGGAAAAACAAAGTAGCAAAACACAAGAATACATAAATAAACTTTGCAGGACGAGTGTGTGATTGATGAAGGTATTGCAATATCAGTAAGTGCGGGGTGGAGTGTTTTGTTTGGAAAATTAAGAAAGCCATGGTCTCAGTTAAATGAAGCTTAAAAGCAAAGAATCTAAGGGTACAGAAACACAAATCACCACTCAAAAGTGACACAGGCTCCATACAAGTCGACAAAACAATTGGGGTTCATTTTGACAGGGATAGACCTGGGAATAGCTCGTGTTGTAGAGCAGTGGATAGTGTCCCGCTCTGCTCCTGAAGCTTTGAGTTTGAGTCCCCCTCCAGGTTGTCAAAGATGCATTTATTGCCCGTCCCTAATTGCCCAGGGAGCAGTTGAGAGTCAACCATATTACTGTGGGTCTGGAGACTTGGTAAAGATGGCTAGTTTCCTTCCCCACAGGATGTTAGTGAACCAGCTTGCTTTAAAACAGTGAATTATGTGATTGCTTTTAACATTCCAGATTATTTACTGAACTTAAGTTTCACCATTTGCTGTGGTGGGATCTCAGCCCATGAACAGCAGACTCGGGCTGGGAGTGGTTAGTCCAGTGATCTTACCATCCCCTCCATACTGCCTAGCTGAATGGTATCATTATATTTAGGGGAATCTGGATTAACACATGATGGAGAAAGGAAGAGAAGATATTGGCTGTGTGAGATGAAGAAGATTGTGGGAGAAAGCTCATGTTGAAGAGGCTTCTGTTGAGCAGAAGTATGAAGGGACGTGAGCCAAAAGCAGGTGTATGGAGTCAGACTACAGACCAGCCATGATCACATTGAATAGTGAAATAGGTTCAAGGGGCTGAATGGCCTACTCCCGTTCCTATGTTTCTTTGGTATCAGTATTACCTGTCCCGCGCTCCCACTCCCCCTCCCCTGGGAGATGCCGATAGGGTGAGATGAAGTAAGGTACAAAGAATCTTGAGGAGCATAACAGCAGCCTTGTCCACAGAAGACAAATGGCCCGTTTCTATCCAGCTGATTCAAGCATTATCAGAATGGGAGATGGTTAACTCAGTTGGCTTGACAGAAGGTCTGCAGTACAGAGCAATACTCACAGTGTGGGCTCAGTTCCCACACTGGTTGAGGTTACTATGAAGGGCTCTCCTTGTCTATAGTGTGGTGACCTTCAGATTAAGCCACCATCAGTTGTGTCTCTCTCTTGTGAGAGAGTAAGGCCACTGCGACTTCATACCAGATCAAAAATTAATCATCTCTTGTCTTCAGTGCAATTAGGACTGTGCTGTGACTGGTTGACTCAGACCGTTATCACAATGGGTTAATCATGCATTATAGCAGTGACTGTCCTTCAGAAGTAGCTGCAGAGAGCTTTGGGAGATCCCAAGGTTGTGAAAAATGAGTTATGGAAATGCAAGTTGGCTTTTATTTCTTCTTTCTTTGTACTTGACATGTTTTTCTGGCTCAAGTGGGGTTATTCTAATCTTAGTCATGATCAAAATTTGAATCACATCAAAGATTTCAACACTTGATTTTCTATGGAAAACATAGGCTGTATCTTTTCAATTTGAGTTCTGAATCTTAGAATGAAAGAGATTGGGGCAAGATAACTATTGGCATTACAGTGTTTAAAGATTTTTGACCATCCTCTGAGTTGAGATATGCAGTCATGTGGTTTGAAAACTGAACTCTAATATTTTGATTGGATTCATGAGGAAGATTAGAACTGATTCATGCAAAGTAAATATCCTGTGGAAGAAACGTACTGACAAGAAACTTAGGGAAAAAGGATACTTTCATTCTCAGTTCCATTTCATGTTCTGTAAATCTACAAGTGAACCTGCTGGGCATTTATCAGCAATCCCTGTATTTATATAATACTTGATTTTTAGACCCAACTGTTATGCTCCTCAAGATTGTTTGTACCTTACTTCATCTCACCCTATCAGCATCTCCCAGGGGAGGAGGAGTGGGAGTGCGGGACAGGTAATACTGATACCAAAGAAACATAGGAACGGGAGTAGGCCATTCAGCCCCTTGAACCTGTTTCACTATTCAATGAGATGTACACCAGCTCAGACTGTCTGTAATTTGGAAATGATATGCATCAGTTGAATTTTGTTGAGTCGCCGAAACATGCAACACTGAAGGCTATTCAACCCCATATGCCAATGCCAGCCCTTTGAAAGGGCTCTCCGTTTGGTTCCAATCTGCTCATTTATGTTCACTGCAACCCTGTGCAAATAGTCCACCCTTTGTGTGTTACATTCATTCAGCGTTGTCTCCTGATGATTCTGAATCACATTTCTGTCCCCTCTTTTTGCACACGGCAGGACCCCTGCAATGATTGGCTGTTCGTTTGTGGTTCATCGCGAGTACTTTGGAGAAATTGGTCTTCTTGATCCTGGCATGGAGATTTATGGCGGAGAGAATATTGAACTGGGCATGAGGGTAAGTGAGATGTATGCGGCATGTCCAGAGAGGGAAGCGAAGTGAATTGTAGATTTCATACTTCTGCTTGTTATAGAATGAGCACTTTGCAATTGTGCCAACCAATCAAAAGTAATCCAAAAAATGAACACGACTCATTTAGGATCAGTGACCAGTGTACTGAATGGACTGCTAGCTGTGTATTCGAAAACTCATTGAAGTATTGCAACAAGTTACATTTCTCCTCTTTGTGAGTTGTTAGTTTTCCTACTGAAAACAAAAAAATGCTGGAAATCACAGCGGGTCAGGTAGCAGCAGTGGAGAGAGAGCAAGCTAACATTTTGAATCTAGCTGACTCTTCAAAGATGATGAAGAGTCACCTAGACTCGAAACATTAGCTTGCTCTCTCTCCACTGTTGCTCCCTGACCTGCTACGATTTCCAGCATTTTTAGTTTTCAGTACAGGTTCCAGCATCTGCAGTAATTTGCTCCTACACAATGTTATTCCTACTTCTTTTCTATTTCTCGAACTGTTCAAAATGACATGGCTATTGATTGAGTGATAAAACATGGAGGAAGACAGTCCCTTTATTTGAATATCACCATGAGGGAATGGATGAATTCTCGGTTTAAACCACCCTTCCCAATGGTAACAGCACTGACAGTGGTGTACTGGCTCAGTGCCACAAAGACAGGATCACTCAGAGTCATGTGCTCGAGTCGCTGAAATGGGGGGAGGGGGCTCGAACCCACAGCCTTGACACTGAGTCAGAGATAGTAGGAACTGACGATGCTGGAGTCAGAGATAACACAGTGTGGAGCTGGAGGAACACAGCAGGCCAGGCAGCATTAGAGGAGCAGGAAAGCTGACGTTTCGGGTCGGGACACTTCTTCTGAGTCATACTTGACACCTGAGGGGCATTACAGTTTCACTGTCACATTACAGTTTCACTGTCACATTACAGCTTCACTGTCACATTACAGCTTCACTGTCACATTACAGTTTCACTCTCACATTACAGTTTCACTGTCACATTACAGTTTCACTCTCACATTAC
>NC_063355.1:43759627-43767076 GCF_021869965.1 Rhincodon typus | reverse complement strand
TTCACTGTCACATTACAGTTTCACTGTCACATTAGCTGTTGCTGGTTTTTAATTTCCAGAGCTAAAATAAAATGATTACGATTCTCAAAAGGTGTAGAAATGAAGGTCCTTTCTTGCTTTGACTGGGCCACTGCCTGCACTGACACAAGTCTACCCCTTGAGGTTTCAGCACTGACAGAAGAGGTGGCAGGGTCAGAGGCAAGGCCTGTTTACCCTCAACTGTACCCATCGAACCTTCTCCAGAGCTTATCCAACAGGCAAAGCTTTGCGAGCCTTGTGTCAGTTCTTTGTGTGGTTGAAGCTACAGCGAAATATCATCGCTGCAGCCCATGTGCTGCAGGTAGGCCCATAATGCCCTTAGCGAGGGAATTCCAGGATTTTAACGCAGTGACACTGCAGGAACAGCAAATTATTTCCAAGTCAGGATGGTGGGTGGCTCAGAGGGGAACTTGCAGGGGGTGGTGTTCCCATGTATCTGCTGCCCTTGTCCTTCTAGGTGGAAGTGGTCGTGGGTTTGGATGGTGCTGTCTGAGGATCTTTGGTGAATTTCTGCAGCGCATCTTGTAGATAGTACACACTGCTGTTACTGAGCGTCGGTGGTGGAGGGAGTGGATGTTTGTTGACGTGGTAGCAGTATTTATTGTGAACAGCCAGGACCCAAGTACTGATCCTGATGGAAGCTGCCATTTCTCCCCATCTATCAATATATGGTCAGTTGCAAAGTAAGGAGTCCTATCATGGAAGTGTCAGTCTCAGCACTAACATGATTGTACAGGGCAATGCTAGCACACATATTTCTCCCCTCCCCACCTTACCACAGATACACTGAAATGAGCATGCCTGAATTCCTTGTTATAATGTCACTCTAATCAGTGAAATCCATCTCAGTAACTCCTGTGGTCTTACGATGCAGCCAGGAATTCACAAGTAGCAAGATGCTAGTGAGAAAGCAGCGAGATCAGAGAAGCTGCCAAGTGGTTCACACGTCAGCTCCTTTCCAACATAATCCCTAATTAAATAGAGGGCCATTCACCAATGTAAAAAAAGGGGATACTCGCAGCCAACGTCTTTATAGAAAGCTCCAGGGAGGCACAAAAAGGCCGTCTCTGTTGATTGAAGTTGTCGGTTGATGCATATGCCAGGTACCACTAGAGTCTGTAAAATCCCTAGATCAGCAGGGAATGTGCTTGTGTTGGTGATTGTGACATATGATGTGGGAGCAGAAGTAGGCCATTCAACCCATCGAGTCTGCTCCACCATTCAATAGGACCATGGCTGATCAGATCATCATCTCCTCCACTTTCCTGCCATTTTCCCCATAACCCATGAATCCCCCCTTACCAATTACATATCAGTCCGTCTCAGCCTTGAATGTACTCAGTGACCCAGCCTCGACAGCCCTCTGTGCTAAAGAATCCCACAGATTACTCCCCACTGAGAGAAGAAATACCTTCTCATCTCTGCCTTAAATGTGCGACTTCTTTGCTGCCCTCAGGTCCGAGACTCTCCCACAAGGGGAAACAACCTCTCTATATATGCCCTGCCAAGCCCCTGAAGAATTTTGTGTTTCAATAAAGTTGCCCCCTCATTGGTTGCTGAACTAGTAGCCTCACCCCCAGGAATAATGACTCAAGAATGTAGCTAATTCCAGCAAATCCCAACATGACAGTAGGAGAATTTCAACTCAGTTGTGTTGAATACATCTGCAATAAAAAGATAGTCTCAATCCCATGTAACTGTTGGATTGTCATAAAACCCTACCTGGTTGACTGATTCCCTTCAGGGAAGGAAATCTGCCGTTCGCACTAAGTCTGACCTCCGTGTGACTCCAGAAACATCACATTGTGGCTGATGTGTTACCAGCACAAGCCAGACACTGGTATTGGAATAGACAGCTTACCCAGACCAGCACAAGGACAGTGAGGAGGGCACTGCCCTAACAGCCATACCTATATCCTGTGATGCCCAGAGATAAAGCAATGCCAACAACTTTGGTGGATCTGCGTTAAGTAAGAACAGAACCTTGCACCTCCAGGTGAAGCCAAAGGAATGCGCAGGGACAGACTCCCACGAACAGATTCTATTTTAATTCATTCATGGGATGGGAGCATCACCGGGCCCAGCATTTATTGTCCATCCCTAATTGCCCAGAGGGCAGTTAAGAGTCACCCACATTGCTATGGGTCTGGAGTCACATGGAGGCCAGACAAGTCCAGGGCAGTTTCCTTCCCTAAAGGACATTAGCAAACTGGATGGAGTTTTACAACAATTGCTAATGGTTTCATTACACTCTTAATTTCTGATTTTTTTTATTATTATTGAATTTAAATACCACCATCTGCCATGGCAGGATTCAAAGCCAGGCCCCCACATACGGGCAGACAGCAGTACAACAACAACATGCATTTCACATCAAGGAATGTGGTTCCTTACTCATTCCCATCATCATCGAGCTGGTATTCTGGACCCTGGGCTAATGTTCTAGCGAGGTGGATTTGAATCACTTCACAGCAGATGGTAAAATTTTAATTGAGCAAAAAGCTTGTCTAATGGTGACTACTGATTATTGTTAAAACCTCTCTGATAGATTCACCTCCTTTACAGAAGGAAATCTGCCATCCTCATCTACCTGGCTTTGCTCAGTCCAGACCCACAGCAATGTGGCTGATTACAGATGGGCATCAAATAAACGATACTAGGACCAAAAGTTGCGTTACAGAGGTAGATGCAAAGGAGGAAAAAGCACTTAGAGAAGGAGAGGTTGGGGAGGCATTTCTTCACTTTAGGGCCCAGGGAGCTAAAGGCACAGACTGCACATGGTGGAGCAATGGGAATCAGGAATGTTCAATAGGCCTGGATTGGAGGAGTGCGGAGATCTCAGAGTCTCAGAGGGCAGGAGCAGGCTGGGGAGATGAAGCTGTGGCGGGGGGATGGTGTGCTTGAAAGCAATTATGAGAATTTTAAATGATACACACAGACACACACGCATGCACAGATATGTGCACACACACTGACGCACATACACAGACATACAGACACACACACACACACACACACACACACACACACACACACACACACAGATTTACAATACCTCTGTTACTCGTGTAGAAATTTGAATATTCCTGGCTGACATTCCCAATAGACAGCATATCTTTTAAAGGAGCCCTTTTACTCCACAGAGTGTGCACCAGACAAAAGTCCATTTCACTGACAAGACTGTAATAGATCAAGAGCAAATATGCTGAATCTTTCAACCTCATTGCTTGCTCACTTTATTAAGCTGCGTTAGCCCTTATTGCAGTTGCAGGTCACACAGTAAATTTGTTCAGTCATTCTCAGCTGTCAGATTCTCACTTAATGTCTGCTGCAAGTGTTTTGAAATGGCATCACCATTCCTAGTGAGTTGTGGGCACTGTCCATGACAACATGCGACCCACCCAGAGGACAGGCACAAGGTGGAGAAAGGAGAAATGTGGTTTCCTCTGGCACGGTTTCTGGTTAGTGTGAAGCTGTAAGAGAGTCAGAATGTAACTGCACACTGAGGTAGGAGAGGCATTAAATTACAGAGCAATGCAAAGCTGGTCAAAGGAACGGCCATGATGAAACTGTCATTGAGTGTTGTTAAAACCCATCTGGTACATGACGCCCTTTAGGGAAGGAGATCTGCCGACTGTACCCGGTCTGGCCTACATGTGACTCCAGACCCACAGCAATGTGATTCACCGTTAACTGCCCTCTGAAATGGCCAATCTGTTCAGGGGCAATTAGGGCTTGGTATCAAATGCTGGATGTACCAGCAACACCCACTTGCTGTGTGAAACAGCCGACTCAGCCCCTCACTCAAAATGGGGATTTAATACTGACCTTACCTACAATGCTCATGTTCCAGGAATAATTTAGTTTTATATCTGAGGGTTTGAGCGCGCTCTCCGGTGAATCTGAAATGAGTGGATATTGAGCAACTCCATTTTTGATAAAATGCCAAAGTGATCCTCTGTGTCATCTCCACAGAAATGCAGGCGATACATTAGAAATCTCTCTCTCAGGGAGCCCATGCACATCCACCTTCCCTACAATGACAGGTAGCTCTCTTTGGGTTGCTGAGGGATTGTGAGCATTAATTTGGTGATAGTGCCATTTGTGATGTTGCTTTCCATTCTCCCAGTTTGTGTTTCAGTGGAGTTTGACTCCAGTGTGGTCTAGCTCAGCCTGTTTCTCCATGCAAAGCCTCACAAGGTCAATCGGTTCTAGCACTATCCCAATGCACAGTTACCCTGCAGGTTACAACTTGCCTCTACTCTTAGAGGGTAGTCTATCTGTGGAATTATTCAGAACAGAGGGCTGTAGAAGCTGGCTCATTAAGTATATTCAAGGCTGAGATCAACAGGTTTTTTTAAAGAGACTCAAGGGTTGTGGGGAAAAGGCTAGAGAGTGGAGTTGAGGATTATTGGATTGGCCATGATCTCATTGAATGGTGGAGCAGATTGGATGGGCTGAATGGCCTGCTTTTGCCCCCACATCTTCTGGTCTTATGGCATAAGTGACTGGCCATATCCGTGCAGCACGGCTGCCGTAGTGCATTTTGTCTAATCACTGCATTTGTACAGTGGAGTAGCCCATCCCCCATTGATATGATGACCCACACACACCTTGTGCATTGAGGCTGAGCTGGAACATGTGAAGGTGAGGCTGTGAAAAACTGAGCAGTTTCAGGGCAGTATGATAGTTTCATGTCAGACAGACCCTCAGCACTGTTGTCCTGCAATGCGTTGCGACAATTATCATCTTATTAAGCAAATGCATTGTGAAGCCCCACACAGAAAACAAATTGACAGGGTGGTAACTGACTTTTACTTAAGGTGGCAAGATTCAGTGGCACAAATGTTTTTATATCCAGCTCCAACTTCTGATGGAAAATTCTCAGCTTGCTGGGTGCTGCCTCAGCAGATTTCTTGGCTTGACCTTCTACAACTTAAAGTATTAGGGATAAACGATGACACATCAACTCTATGTTGGAAAAGTAGGATTGATATTTACCCCAAAAGACCTTTGTCTTAACGATAAACTGTTGCACCTTAATGATGCTTAAAGAAAGATAAATTTGCATTTCTGTAACACCTTTCACAACCTCAGCGCTTCCCAAAGTGCTTTGCAGGTACTTTTGAAGTGAGGTCACTCTTGTAAGATCGAAAACACGGCAACCAATTTGTGCACAGAAAGCTCCCACCAGTCGTCATGTGATCATCTCGTTTATCGAGATGTTGGTGTTGGGGTCAGGACATGGAAATTGTCCCGTGCTGCTCTTCGGAATGTGCTGTGGAATCTTTTGCATCCCGCTGAGAATGCAGACAAGTACAGTTTAACATTACTCAATAAGGTGGCACCATAGGAAACTGCAGAGAGTTGTGAACACAGCCCAGGCCAACACACAAGCCAACCTTCTATCCATGGACTCCATCTATACTTCTCACTGCCATGGAAATGCGCCAACATCATTAAAGACCCCGCCCACACCGGTTATAACCTCTTCCAACCTCTTCCATCAGGCAGAAGATACAAAAGCTTAAACATAGAGATTCAAGAACGGCTTCTTCCCCGCTGTTATTAGACTTCTGAATGGACCTCTCAAATTTTAAATTTAATGTTGACCTTGCTCCTTGTGCACCTTCACTGCAGCCGTAACATTGTATTCCTCACTCTGTTCTATTATCCTAGTACACTTTATATGGTATGATCTGCCTGTACTGCAGGCAAAACAAAACTTCTCACTGTACTTGTGCGACAATAATAAATCAAATCAAATCAAAAAAACCTCTGTCAATCCAACTCTCCCTTGGCACTGCAGCGAAATGGTTGCTCAGGATGGTGTGCTGAAGCCTCTGGCTTGAAACCCTGAGCACAGGATCTTCAGACCAGTCCGAAAGGCACTGGTGTCATCCAAACCTGCTGCATCAGACTATCATCTGCACCATCCTTCCCAATGGTTGAGCAGTGACAGGTTAACCAGGTTGGAGCAACATGCTTCTTTAAGATGAGTGGGACTGCTCGGGATACTGACAGCTGCATCGTTGACAGGACTGAGAAAGAAAGGAACCCTTTTCATGTCTAGAATACACACCTTGACCTCAGGATGTCCTGAAGCCATTGAGTCATTACCCGCATGTAAATTATCTGCCTTTGACAGTAATGTGTCACATTAATAACTGATTATGGTTTTATTGGATTCCTGCCAAGGTTAATGTGCTCATCAAACCATAACCCATGTCTATAAACATTGAATCACTTTCTCCAAATGAATGAAAAGCCCTCAGTGACAGGAGAGGGTGAATTACTTGTTTTTTTATAAACAATTAATCTGTGTTCATCCACCCCTTGAGGAATAATGTAGGTCATATGTGACTTATTCATTCCAGTGTTGGAAAGACCGAACCCCACCACCAACACCCCTACCACCGCACCCACACCCCCCAACCCCACTCCACACCCAGTTACAGATCCAAGAACAAACTGGAGCTGGGCATCTTATTATTCCACAGGGGCTGATTGCAGTTGGGTGTAGTCCCAATGTGGCCATATTCTCCCCTACAGCACTTAGTGTTTTCAGCATGTACTCTAACAAGGTTCCCTTAACCTAGTGTTCAGCATCTCCAAGTCAGTCAGTCAGGATTCAAGTCTCCCTTAAGCGTGTCATCCAAGGCGACATTCTGTGCACACAGAACCAAGGGGGTGCTGCGATCACAGAGACACAGTCTTTCAAATGTGACATTAAATAAAGACCTCCTCTGCCCTGTCAGAGCACGCTGTGGGCTACAGTTTTGTCATCTGTTCACCATGCTAAGTGAATCGCTTTGTCTCTTATATAGCTGTGCTGAAGCCTGTGTAGCTTTTAACCAGTAACCTTTCATCTGTAGACTCACATCCAGTCATCGATCTTCACCAGCTCAGTGTTGCTGTGAGGTTTGTGATTCAGTGTTTAATTCCACACGTTGGAGAGATCGCTCTCCCTGTCTCTGCTGGCTGGTTGTGACTTGGTTTTACCCCTTGCGTAGCGTCTGACTCATTTACTTACACTGTACTATACCATATATATCCTATTCGATACTTTTCTGGAGTACTGTGCCCTATTCTGGTCTCCCTGTTATAGAAAGGCTATTATTATCAAGCTGGAGAGAGTTCAGAAGAGATTTACTGGGATGTTGTTGGGAATGGAGGATTTAAGACATAAGGAGAGGTTGGATTGGCTGGGACATTTTTTTACTGAAGTGTAGGAGGTTGAGGGGTGACCTTATAGAGGTTTATAAAATCATGAGGGGCATTGGTAAGGTAAATGGCAGGAGTGTCTTTTCCCTGGAGTGGGGGATTTTAAGAGTAGGGAGTATATTTTTAAGGTGAGAGGAACATGGTCACACTCACTGGAATGTGGTCACACTCACTGGAACATGGTCA
>NC_063355.1:43759257-43759617 GCF_021869965.1 Rhincodon typus | reverse complement strand
TCACTGGAACATGGTCACACTCACTGGAATGTGGTCACACTCACTGGCACATGGTCACACTCACTGGAAGATTGTCACACTCGCTGGAATGTGGTCACACTCACTGGAATGTGGTCACACTCACTCGAAAATGGTCACACTCACTGGAACATGGTCACACTCACTGGAACGTGGTCACACTTACTGGAATATTGTCACACTCACTGGAATGTGGTCACATTCACTGGAATATTGTCACACTCACTGGAACATGGTCACACTCACTGGAACGTGGTCACACTCTCTGGCACATGGTCACACTCACTGGAACATAGTCACACTCACTGGAATATTGTCACACTCACTGGCACATGGTCACAC
>NC_063355.1:43742319-43759247 GCF_021869965.1 Rhincodon typus | reverse complement strand
AACATGGTCACACTCACTGGAATATTGTCACACTCACTGGAACATGGGCAGAGGCTGCCTCTGACAGAGCACATTCTCGGCATTGAGCGACGAGCTTCACTCACTGACAGACTCCATGGAAGGGTGCGAGATTGAACTCATTGAGTCATAGAGGCCTACAGCACAGAGAAAGATCGTACAGCCCTTTGAGTCTGGGCTGCTCAACTTGGTTCTGGGAGTAAACCCTGACAAAAATTCTGGTGTGGAGTACAAAGGTGAGCTGATGTTGAAATGTGCCATTTTCCCAGCAACTGCTACCCCAAACTGGAGTTATACTGAGTGTGTTCATTCCTCTAAGCTCAGCCAGGGAGGTTGGGAGGGGCACCCTGACTTTTGGGCAGCTCAGGGTCTCTGTTAACTTTGTCTGGGTTTGTGTCCTGGAGAAGACTCTCCCATTTCACAGCTGAGTATTGACAGAACAGGAGACACTGCAGTCACAAGTGACCAGGCCAAACTGTTTGGGCTAGAGGGGCTGAGTCAGAGGGACCCACTCTTACCCAGCCCAAGTTGGGCAACTCCTAACTGGTGAGGTGCCCCTGCCCATCAGCATCACTGGGTGCTCGGAGCTCAGAGTCTCTGCTCAACAAATGGATGGACTGTATTGTGCCTGGCAAACAAACACCAAGGAGGAAGAAGATGGCATCTCTTCAATTGGCGAGCTGGAACATCAGGACCATGTGGGTGGGTTGAACAGAAAACTCGTAGTTGGACACAGCAGTGATACAGAATGTACTTTTGGACACCATCTACCATATCATACTCCCAACACATGGAAAGCCGGAGCGGAAAAATGCTGAGTCCTTGGTGTTTAAAATCCCTGTGATAGATGCTGTCATTGAAGTGGCCTGTTTTCGTAACTACAAGAGAAACCCAAGTGAAAAGATCCTGAATGCACCAAGATCCACTCAAGTACAATCTGCTTTGCAGCATACCAGTGACTACGGGATATGATTCTGTCAGCATATCCATGCAAATGGAATAATCAGAGCATATATGAAGGAGTCAATAAAGTAACATATCCATTGTTCATTGTTCAAACAGTTCAATTAAAGATAAAGCCAGGGAGGTCACCCATCAGCTATAAAAACAGATTTTGGTGGAACACTGGCTTGCACTCTCAGAAGAAAACAGTCGTCTAAGAAGCACTAGGCATGACAGCAAGGCTACAAGTCATGGCAGAGCTAAATATTGAACTTATCAATATGTTGAATTAGGCAGCAAAAGACTAAATTGATAATTTAGCAGCAACATCATAAGACCATAAGACATAGAAGCAGAAATTAGGCCATTCAGTCCATCGAATATGCTCTGCCATTCAATCATGGCTGATAAGTTCCTCAACCCCATTCTCCTGCTTTCTCCCCGTAAACCTTGATCCCCTTGATAATCAAGAACCTATCTATCTCAGTCTTAAATGTACTCAATGACCTGGCCTCTACAGCCTTCTGTGGCAGTGAATTCCATAGATTCACCACTCTCTGGCTGAAGAAATTTCTCCTTATCTCCGTTCTAAAAGGTCTTCCCTTTACTCCATAGCTATGCCCTCGGGTCCTAGTCTCTCCTACCAAGGGATGCATCTTCCCAACATCCAACCTGTCCAGGCCATTCAGTATTCTGTAAGTTTCTGTAAACTGTAAGTGATCAGTTTCCGCCTTTTCCTTCTGGATCCTTTGCTTGTCTAGAAACCACCTTCCCCAGTGGGGAAGAGACCAGCTTTTCTCATTTCTTTCTTTAAGCCCAAATTAACTAATTGTTCAATTAACCAAATAGCAATTAACAGACGCTGTCCAGAGAACCCAATCCTTTCATTAATGTAAACACGCTCTCAAATTATCGGCTCCTGTCTGCTTAGGGAGAGGGGATGGGGGCAAAATCTGAAAAGTATTAGTAGGGGAGATTATGCACTCCAGCCCCTTTGATGCCCACCTCTCTCTTCCTCTCTCTCTCTCTCTCTTTCTCTCTCTCCTTTCTCTCTCTCTCTTTCTCTCTCTCTCCCTTTCTCTCTTTCTCTCTCTTTCGCTTTCTTTCTTTCTCTTTCTCTCTCCCTCTTTCTCTCTCTCCCTTTTTCTCTCTTTCTCTCTCTAAAGGCTTCGAGACTATTAGTAGATACCACGTGCTCCGCCTACACAGACCCTGGGCATGAACATAGCCACGGAAGGGGGAAAACCCAGCTTTCCTTTCTCTCAAGAATCCAGCGTTGTTTTTAAAGTCCGGAAGTGCTCTCACACACAAGTGAACATTTTTATCCCCATCACCAAATTCCCAACGGTATCTTTTTGCCAACTATTAACCACCAGCGATAAATCACCCGTGTTTCTCATTGATTAGTTTATAACCAAAGCGCATGCAAACTGTCAAAGGGGAGGGAGAAGGGGGGAGAGGGGTGGGGCCTAAATTAAAGTGGAGTTGGAAAACCCAGCTCTTCAATATTATATCAAGTGAGCATCAGCTGCTCTCGACAAACTCTCGAGCTGTTCCCCAGAAGGGTTCTGGAGGTGGCACAGTGGCTCACTGGTTAACACTGCTGCCTCACAGCGCCAGGGACCCAGGTTCAATTCTAGCCTTGGGCAACTGTCTGTGTGGAGTTTGCACATTTGTCTTCTGTCTGTGTGGGCTTCCTGCGGGTGCCCCAGTTTCTTCCCACAGTCCAAAGATGTGCAGGCCAGGTGGGTTAGCCATGGGAAATACAGGGATAGGGTAGAGGGTTGTATCTGGGTGGGATGCTATTTGGACAGGCAGTGTGAACTCAATGGGCTGAGTGGCCTGCTTCCACACTGTACAGATTCTCTGATTCTGCGCAGTTTGCTCCTTAAAGGGACTTACATTTCTAATACAGATGTCCTCAGACAATGCTAACAATGTGAAACACTGAGTTGATCATGACAGTACAAGCCTTTGGCCTAAGAGTTGGAAGGAAGTCATGTTGATGTAAGAAATGCAGTAAGGAAATTGCACATAGCTAGCTCCCATGAAGGGCAACAAGTATTTATTAATTATTTAGATGTTGAAGTATTGCCCGTCATTAACGGCCCTTGAGAATGTTGTCTTGATAATTGAGTGTCTTTTCCGTCCCTTTCAGTCACATTGCTGCGGGCCTGGAGTCATGTGTAGGCCAGGTGAGGATGGCAGATTTCCTTCCCTAAAGTGAACCAGATGGGTTTTTATAACAATCCAGTAATTTTGTTGTCATCGTTATGGAAACTAGTTTTTTGTTTAAATCCAGCTTTAACTTATAAATGATTTAGATGTGAATATAGGAGGTACGGCTAGTAAGTTTACAGATGACACCAAAGTTGGTGATGCAGTGGACAGCGAAGATGGTTATCTCAGAGTACAATGGGACCTTGATCAGATGGGCCAATGGGCCGAAGAGTGGCACATGGAGTGTAATTTAGATAAATGTGAGGTGCTGCATTTTGGAAAGGCATATCAGGGCAGGACTTATACACTTAATGGTGAGTCCTGGGGAGTGTTGCTGAGCAAAGAAACCTTTGAATGTAGCTTCATAGTTTCTTGAAAGTGGAATCACAGGTAGACAGGGTAGTGAAGGAGGTGTTCAGTACACTTGCCTTTATTGGTCAGTGCATTGAGTATAGGAGTTGGGAGGTCATGTTGCAGCTGTACAGGACATTGGTTAGGCCACTTTTGGAATGTGTTCAATTCTGGTCTCCCAGCTATAGGAAAGATGTTGTGAAACGTGAAAGGGTTTGGAAAAGATTTACAAGCATGTTACTGGGGTTAGAGGGTTTGAGCTATAGGGAGAGGCTGAATAGACTGGGGCTATTTTCCCTGGAGTTTTGGAAGCTGAAGGGTGACGTTATAGAAGTTTATAAAATCATGAGGGGCATGGATAGGGTGAACAGCCAAGGCCTTTTCCCCCAGGGTGGGGGAATCCAAAACTAGAGGGCATAGGTTTAAGGTGAGAGGAAAAAATTCCAAAAGGGACCTAAGGAGCAAGTTTTTCACATAGAGGCTGGTGCATGTATGGAACGAGCGGCCAGAAGAAATGGTGGAGGCTGGTACAATTATAACATTTAAAAGGCATCTGGATGGGTATGTGAATAGGAAGGGTTTACAGTGATATTGGTCAAATGCTGGCAAATGGGACTAGATTAGTTTAGGTTTATCCGGTCACCATGGATGAGTTGGACTGAAGGGTCTGTTTCTGTGCTCTACATCTCTATGACTCTATTTACTCCTTGCTTTTCATCTGTCTCAATGTCATTTACCCAGAAAAATAACGCATTTTTTCCACATGCTGGGCCCAGTCTTCAACTGCAGGATCAAACTAGTTACACTTCCCACATAACGGTATGATGTCAGAAATGCTACCCAACTCAAAGACAACTGTTGCGAGCGAATGTAGTTCAAAAGCAGCTTTTCTCTCATTGTCACTGAAATAACTCCACGGAGACCAGTATCCCGTCACCAACTCTCCCCTTTATTTACACGGGGAGAGTCCTTGACACTGATCCAGCTCCCTCAAAGCCAGCTCTCAGAGTGAGCAGAACCCCTGTCACTCCTGTTTCTATCTGTCAGCCAGGGCTCCCTGATTGGACCAGATTAACAGCCCCAATCAGGGAACTCATATTCTATGAGGTCCAGCTGGCTGACCTTGTTATAACCATTACACCACAAACAGTGCAGCCCTCCCTCAGTACTGCACTAGCAGGGCCAACCGGCATCTGGTGTCTCTGGAACCCACAAACATTTCCTTGTTGCAATGAAATTATAATTCCCACACGACACCCTTCCTTACAAGAAAGTTGACAAATTGTGGGCATTAAAATTCATCACAGCAAAATCTACTTACAATATTAATGAAAAGTATAGATTCGAAAGGCTTTCATCTTTGTGAAGGCATTGATCTCTGACGTATGCGGTTAGTACTAAAGGGAGATACATGTCCACAATTAATTCCATCTGGCAAGCATGCAGTGCAGCAATTTATTATTCTGAGATTGAAATAAGCAGATACATAACATAACCAGTATCTCGAGTATAATCTAAACGTATCCTGGGTATGATGATCAATAGCTTTCATTAATGTTGCCATGTTTCAAAAGGGAGGAGAGAAGACTGTTTTCTTCAACTAACACAGTAAATTCTGCTTAACCTGTTGCTGCACTTCATATCATAGCCTGGAAGGAGGTCATTCGGCTCTCTATACCTGTGCTAGCTCTTTGAGTGAGCCATTCAATTTGAGTATCTCTAGAAAACTTTTGAAGTTTTTTTTGACTTGCACTAATCAGGACAGATGCCACATTTCAAAGAGAACAACAATTTATACTGCATGAGCAAAGGGTGCTGATTGGTTGGCAAGTGGACTCTGACTGGTCAAGGGGACAGTGATCATTTGCACTTTTGTGCAGATTCAGAAAAGGTAAGATGTCTCTGGTTGGTTGAGGTATTTCCATAGGTAAAGTACAAGGGAACAGTTGCCCCCTGCCCCTTCCCCACTCACCCACATGCTTTTGTTTAATTGAAATTGACCATAAGAAACAGACAGAGGAGCAGGCCAGGTTGAAGGGGAAGGAAACCCAGCTCTTCAACAAACATCCAGCTACTCTCAATGAACTCTGGAGCTGTTCAGTTTGACTCTTAAAAGACTTGCATTTCTCACATACACATCCTTAGATGACACTAATAATGCTAAACATTGAGATGATCATGACAGCACAAACCATTGGCTTCAGAGATGGAAGAAAGCCATGTTGATGTAAAAGCCTGCTCCATCATCCAAAAGGATCATGGCTGATCTGACATTCCTCACGTCTACTCTCCTGCCCTTTCCCTGCGAACATTGATTCCCCGACTGACCAAGAATCTGTCTAATCTCACCCTTCAAAAAACACAAGGGCTCTGGCCCCACAGCTCTCTGTGGCAAGGAGTTCCAAAGACTCACAACCCTCTGAGAGAGGAAATTCCTCCTCGTCTCAGTCTTAAATTGGTGCCCCTTTATTCTGAGACAATGCCCCTCTAGGCTTAGACTCTCCCATAAGGGGAAACGTTGTCTCTATTTACCCTGTCAAGCTTCTTTAGAATCCGATGTATTTCATTGAGGTCGCCTCTCATTCTTCTAAACACCAGTCATGCAAAATGTTGCAATATGTGGACACGTTCTCTCTGTTGGCAGAGGAGGGGCCCCTGTGTATGTGGCTCCCAGCAAGTACGAGTGCACTACATTTGTGAATGTGAGCGATAATTATCCCGTTAATGTAATTATCCAGTTAATCCACCAAGTAAGTTTATTTGCTTGTGTTTATTCACTTCAGCAAACAACATTTATTGTTAAAGAAGTCATACCCTCTGAAATTGGTGCAAACGTGCCTCAATTCTTTATTTCCTGAATTCTCGCTCGAGGCTATTTTTTTGAGGTAATGGCCCAGAGCTCAAGCGGTTGACAGGTTGATGTTTTTTCTCTCAGAGTCTAACCAACACAAATAAATCTCTGAAGGAAGAGAGGTTGTTCTTTTTATTCATCTGTACTAGGCAAAAGATGTTAGTGTCCTGGAAATTCCACGAAGAAAACGTTGATCTGTTTTAACTGAAACAGCTTGAAGGGGAAACATTAGAGGCAGCAATCTCACCTCCGAGTCACTGGGTGAGGAGATCACACTCCCTTCTCAGTACATGGGTGTGTAGACTGACACCTCAGTGCAATGCAGGGGAGTCCTGCAGCTACAGCTTTTACATTGAGACATTAAGTCAAGGTATCATTTCTTCAAATAGGTGACTGTAAGAGATCCATTGGAGTTATTTGAAGATGATGTGTATAGATATTGATTATATGGATGCCCAGAAGGCATTTGACAAAGTTTCACATTGACTGTGAACAAAGTCTGTGGAACTGAGGCCAAATTATTGATGTGGCTGGGAAATTGGTTGAGTAGCAGGTGACAGAAAGTAGGTGTAATGAGTAGGTACTCAAATTGGCAGGATGTGACCAATGGTATCCCACAGGGATGCGTGTTAGGGCCTCAATTGTTCACATTATTTGTTAACCACTTGGATAATGGCTTTGAAAGTCATAAATCCAAATTTGCAGATGATACAAGGTTAGGTGGCATTATGGCGGTGTAGATGATAAAATTGCAAAGGGTTGTTAATAAACTTAGTATAAGCATGTGTGATGTTATCTATCTTGGACCAAAAAAAGGACAGATCAGGATACTTTCTAGACTGTGTCAAGTTAAATACAGTGGATGTCCAAAGAGACTTGGAGATTCAGGTGCATAGATCTTTAAAATGTCACAAATAGGTGCAGAAAATAATCAAGAAAGCTAATGGAATGCTGGCCTTTGTATCAAGAGGACTGGAGTACAAGGATGCAGGTGTTATGCTGCAGTTATGCAAATCCCTGGTTAGACCCCACCTGGAGCACTGTGAGCAGGTCTGGGCACCACACCTTAGGAAGGATATACTGGCCTTAGAGGGCATACAACGTAGGTTTACAAGAATGATACCTGGACTTCAGGGGTTAAGTTATGAAGAGAGATTATAGAAGCTAGGCCTGTTTTCTCTAGAATTTAGAATCTGATCAAAGCCTTCAAGATTTTAATGGGAAAAGACAGGGTAGATAAAGATAAACTGTTTCCACTGGTTGGGGATTCTAGAACGAGAGACATAGTCTGAGAATTAGGGCCAGACCGTCCAGGAGAGATGTTAAGAAGCGCTACCACACACAAAGGGTAGGAGAGGTTTGGAACTCTCCTCTACAAGCAGCAGTGGATGCTGGATCAGTTGTTAATTTTAAATCTGAGATAGGTACATTTTTGTTAAGCAAAGGTATTAAGGGATATTGGCCAAAGGCAGGGATATGGAGATGGTCCATAATTTTGTCGAATGGTGGAAATGGCTCAAGGGGCTGAATGACCTACTCCTGTTCCTAAGATGAGGAGTGGATGCCTGATGGAGATGTAACCCTCTACGAGCCCCTCCAAACATAGACTGTTCTCGGGACAATTTGTGGAGACTTGCAAATAGAATATCCTACACTTCTAAAATTAATTCAAGCACCAACAAAATCCCGAGGGTGCAAGATGTACAGGTACATAAATGCAAGTTGTTTTTGGTTAAAAAACTAAATAAAGTGATGACATCAGTCCAGTCTTTCACTTGGGATATTGTTTCTTGCTGTGTTTGCGGAGAAACTCGTCAGTTCAATTGATCAAGGGAATCAATCATTATTGGGTTGGATATCAGTGGGTAGAACGCGCATGGCCCTGGGTGGGAACATTTCCCATTAGCTTTCTCTTAATTATATGGTGTTCTTTCAAAAGATGCAGCTGCCCTGAAGCATTTTGTGACAATTTGATTAACAAAAAAAGAACAAGAGACAGAAATTTAATCTGCTGTGCGCTAATTAAATTTTCATGTTTATGTGGCTGATTGACAGGAACACATTAAGAGTTAATTGTTGTTATATAGTGATCAATTAATTAAAACTGCTGCACAGGGCTGGAGTTAAATTGTCTTTTATTAAATTTGCTGTTTTTTGCTGAATCCTTGTTTATTATTGTCTGCTGTTCACACTGATTGGCCATTGCTGCCATTTTAAATGCAGATTTCCAAATGAGATTAGCATATTTTAATTAAGCCTTTTACTTTTTCTTTACAAATTGGGTGCTGCGATAGGACAACAGAAACTGTTTTGATAAATTTGGTAAACAGCTCGGCAGGAATCCAATAATCAGGCTAACTCGCTGCTTCCAAAATCATTAAAAAAAAACTGGAATAAAAAATTGCACTTATATAGCAATTTGCATGACTTTGGGACATTGCAATGATGTGTTTTCACAAGCGCGGTCGCCCTTTGTAAGAAATGTGTCAGACAATTTGTGTATGGTGGGATCTCACAAACAGGATGATGAGATAGTTGAATTGAATTAGCTTTATTGTCAATAAAAACTGAAAGAACTGCAGATGCTGTAAATCAGGAACAAAAAAAAAGTTGCTGGCAGCATTTGTGGAGGAAAAAACAGAGTTAATGTTTTGGGTCTGGTGACCCTTCCTCAGAATGTTTCCCTAACTCATATGTTCAGAGATGATATACCTCTAGTGCAGGTGGGACTTGAACCTGGTTCTCTGCAGTTCAAGACATAGAGATGCTAGGCACAGGTGATGATTTCTAGCTGGGTAGGCCCTGGCCTGTTACCAAGTGAATTCGTACTCACTGAGCTCCACTGGGAGATTAGTTACTGACTCCCCATGGGCCTTGGATGGGTCATTACCTTCACCTGATGTTCCTCATGCATAGAGCAGTGGGTAGCACTCTCACCTTTGACTCATGTAGTTGTTAGTTCAAGTCCCACTCCTGAAACTTAGTGCTAGATCCAGAATGGTACCTGAGTGAACAGAGAGAAAGTGTTTTAGATATTAATACAAGGCCCTATCTACCCGCCAAGGTGGATATAAACTATCCTGTGGTTACATGTGAGACAGGAGTGGTTCTCGCCAATAACTTGGGGTGAATATTCATCCCTTAATCAACATCACAAAGAGAAGATTATCTGATCGTAATTGCATTGCTGTTTGTGGGATCTTGCTGTGCTGGCTGCAGTGTATTCTTCGCAATGACTGCATTTCATAATCACTATCATGAGACTTAACCTGAACCTTACAGTAAACACTCTAACCTATTACAGGAGGCATGCTAAACTGTTACAGGAAACACACTAAACCATTACTAAAGCCCTTTAGGGAAGGAAACTGCCATCCTTACCTGGTCTGGCCTACATGTGACTCCAGACACTCAGCAATGTGGTTGGCCCTGAACTGCCTTCTGGGCAATTAGGGACGGGCAATAAATGCTGCCTAGCCAGCAACGCCCTCATCCGTGAATAAGTAAAGAAAAAATGTTACACCCTAAACCAGTGCCGGAGCAGTGATTATGAGGTTTCGGACTCCTTTACAAGAAATACCTGCCTGTAAAAAATGTCAATATTGATGACTTCAGCAATAATAGGACAATTTGCAAAACTGCTTCCAATAATGTCCAAAGCTTTTGAGGACTTGACTAGACCTGAAAACTAAATAACTATTCAAACAATGACAGAAATTGAGGTGTAACAGCAAACATGGGCTCTGCTGACATTCCAGTAGGGGAATAAAACTAACAGGATGACTGGGGAATGCTGCAGTCTTGTTCTGCAGATTGATTGTGGATAGTTCATACAGGAAATTATTGGTAATTACTTCTAAAAAATGCTCAAAGAATGAAATCAGCGTCAGAACTGGTTAAGACAGGTCTGATTGTTGTGTCTGGCTGTCCCCACTCTCTCAGATACTCATTGAGGCAATGATGAATTCAGAAGACCAGAGCTGCATGTACCTTACATTGCCTCACACCTTTTAGAAGCACAAGTGAACAGATTAGAGAGTGATTGACAAGTTAGCTGACCCAAGAACTTACTCAGCTCTTTCTTCCCATTCAAAGTTAGTTGCAAAACCTTTCTCCTGGAAACCGAAAACAAAACGTTAAGATTTGGTCACGCAGAAAGGTTTCTACTTTTTACTGAAGGCTCCAATTATAGTTATTAGTATCATGACCTTGCTGTTGTATACAATAATGCTTCTGCAAGTGTTCATGTTGCAGTTAGATTAGCTCTACTCAGTCTAATGACATCACATGGAGACAGGTTGACATTGTTGGTTCCTCAATGAGGTAAAATTAGCTCTAACTTGTTAATGATAATTTTCATATTGCTGTCTTAGACTAACATTACCTGGGAATTTGATGACCTCGTGATATTATCGTTGGACTGTTAATCCAGAAACCCAGGAGATGTCCTGGGGACCTTGGTTTGAATGACCACCACAACAATGGCAGAATTTGAATTCAAGAACAAGTCTGGAATTAAGAGGCTAATAATGACCATAAAACTGTTGTTGATTGGAAACGCCCATCTGGTTCACTATTGTTCTTCAGGAAACAAAATCTGCCATCCTTTCCTGGTCTGGCCTACATGTGACTCCAGACCCACAGCAATGTGGTTGACTTATAACTGCCCTCTGGGCAATTAAGGATGGGCAATAAATGTTGTGCCAACCAGTGATGCCTATATTTCATGAATGAATAAAAAAAAACATCTTGACATTGTAAAGCAAGAAGTGCTTTCTTGTTAAGACTCTCTAGTGATCTATCCTCAACCACTCATACTTAGATAATCCTTAGCCTCAGTATGGAAAGGAGAATATGGATGTGGTACTGTAGTAGAAATGAAACAAGTCTAAAGTCTAGATGGACCAGACTAAAACTCTGAGGACCCAAGTTCATTTCCCACCAAAGTCACACTCAAGGCTAGGTACTTGTGGCACTGTGGTAATGTCCCTTAGCCAGAGGGATGTAGGTTCAAGTCCTGCCTACTCCCACATTGTGTAGTAGCATCTCTACATGGGATAATTTGAAAATAGGTACACAGTGGAACTTGAATTTGATTTTTTAAAAATTCTGGAGCTACAATACTAATAGCAACTGTTCTTTTTTTAAATAAAAGCCCATCTGATTCATTAAGGCTCTGGTAGTGTCCCTATCTCTGAGTCAGGAGATTCGGGTTAAAGTCTCACCTGCTCCAGAGATGTGTAATAACATTTCTGAGCAGGTTGATTCTGCTGTCTAAAGCCAGCTATAGTGGCACTCTTGTGGTGCAATGGTAGTGTTCTAACCTCTGGGCTGGGAAAGCAGGGGTTCAAATCCAGCTCCAGAGATATGTAGATTTGTGCCTCTCAGAACAGGTAGATTTGGGGGAAATAAACTAAAATAAGAATTGATGGAGACAAGACAGCCTACTAGTAATTGGTACCTGGACCCAAAATGACATTTTTACAAAGAAATCTACGTGGAGAAGGAAAGGGAAAGGATAGTTCGCCAATTGCTGCCCTGTTGAATTCCTCTGTGGTCCCAGTCTCTGTAACCTCCTCCAGCTCGTCAGCCCTTCCAGATCTCTGCACGTCTCCAATTCTAGCCGCTTGTGTGTGTTTTTATAGAGAGGGTGGTAAGTGCCTGGAATGCGCTGCCAGGGGAGGTGGTGGAATCAGCTACAATAGCAATGTTTAAGAGGCATCTTGACAGACACATGAACAGGCAGGGAATAGAGGGATACAGGCCATGTGCAGGCAGATGGGATTAGGTTAGAATGGCATCAAGGTCGGCACAGACATGGTGGGCCGAAGGACCTGTTCCTGTGTTGTACTTACATATGTTCTATGTGCCCTAGAATGCAGTAGATGCTGGGACATTGAACAAACTGAAGGAGGAGATAGACAAATCCTTAATTAGTAATGGGATGAAGGGTTATGGAGAGTGGGCAGGACAGTGGAGTTGAGGCCAAGATGAGATCGGTCATGATCTCGTTAAATGGCGGAACAGTTTCGAGGGGCTGAATGGCCTACTCCTGCTTCAGGATTGTATATTGTTTCCTTAATGAGAGGAATTGTCTGTGTTACAACTGCCTATACAAAGAAATTAATAAAGGATTATATTTAAATGTAACTTTTCGCAACTTCAGCTTTTTGATTTGAAAGAAAAAATGGTGTGTTATGTAGCTTCTGGTTGAGCTAAAATTAATTACAGAGATCACATGACTACAGCAAGACAAAGTATAGATTGTACACATGCATTTCTCCCACTTTTCATTCTAAAAGCAAAGTACAAATGCGTACACTAACGTTTTCAGTTATAAGTTACCCATATCATGTAGTCAACAAAACAATACATTTATAACAATATAAGAAATAGGAGCTGGATTAGGCCATCTGCCTAATCGAACCTGCTCTGCCCTTCATTAAGATCATGGCTGATCTTTTCATGGACTCAGCTCCACTTACCTGCCTGCTCACCATAACCCTGATTTCCTTTACTTTTCAAAAACCTATATTTGCCTTAAAAACATTCAACAAGGTAGCCTCAACTACTTCACTGGGCAGAGAATTCCAGAGATACACAACCCTTGGGTGAAGAAGTTCTTCCTCAACTCAGTCCCTAAGTCTGCTCCCCCTTATTTTGAGGCTATGCCCCTAGGTCGAGTTTCACCTGTCAGTGGAAATAATCTCCTGGCTTCTATCGTATCCATTCCCTTCATTTTTTTTATGTTTCATGAGCAAGACTGTACATTAATTCTGAACTGTCCCACTTTCATCAGTCTCTGCACATGCATTGCATACATAGTCTATTAATCGTCCAGATCTTCTAAAGGTTCATGTGTGTATTTTTGTTGGCTGCTTGTCTGATATCAGCTCTTTACTGATCAAAGCTATCACAGCTAAATATACACAAGGACTCTGCCCCACAGCTCTCTGTGGTAAAGAGTTCCAAAGACACTCGACCCTCTCAGAGAACCAAAATGAAATTTCTGCCATTTCACCTTAATTTTGTCACCCACACCTGTTACTACTTCTGGCTCAGTAGCTTTGTAGCTATTTAAAGAATATGGCATGGTATGAGTCATTTGACTGGATTACTTCCTATCCCTTCATCAGGTGTGTCTGTCTAATCCACGGTTGTTTTGAACAAGACTGTGTTGGATTTTGTGAATTTTATGTTTAGAATCATGTTACCAATTTTCACGCTGCCTCAGTCTTTCTACTTGACGGTGTTGGATTTGTCAGTCATTTATAAAGGGGTTGACTTATTTACTGGTGACTTCTGAGTCGATTTGGTTTATTTATTGTCATGTATATTTTGTTACAAATTACAAAAGTGTTGTATAGTGTCTCCACTCTCCAGCTCCATCTTAAAATACAGAAAAATAAACCAAAACATAGAACATAAAAGTAGAGAATTGAAGAAATAAAGAAAAAATGTTTAACTTTACAGTTCTTCTTGTTAAGTGCTCCCCCATATGCCATGGGTCTGGTGATTAGGCACAAGTGCCCTTCATGGCATCGTTGCCACTGGAATGGAAAGTCGCCCACTCTTCAGCACCATCTCGCCTCCACCGATGCCCACACCACCATGAGTCCTCGATGGTCCCTGCCAATGCAGATGCCACCAATCCCACTGGGCACTGCACTGACCCAAACTCAACTCCACTGCTGCTATGAGTCCCCTTCGGGCCCACCTCGCGATGCAGCCACTGCTGAGCTAGGTCTCATCCTGGGCCCATACTCGCCTTTGCCGCCATCTCCATGAATCTGTGTCGGACACAGACTCCGCCATTGTGGACCATTGTCACTCTTCCCAATGTCGGGAATGCGTATTGAATTCTGCCTTCAGGCTGATCTTGGGGGGCAGCTGGCACTCCCTTCAGTAGCCTGTCAAATCCACTGCATTTATATATGACCCTGGCACCTCTTAAATCATTTTGCAGCCAACAAGGCACATTGGCAGTGTAGACAGTTTTCACACAAGAAGATCCAACAAACAGTAAACGCGACAACAAGCATCTCATCTGTGCTTGGTTGCTATTGCTTGAAGGCTAAATCTGCTGCCCTGGTCTATTTACAACCAGAGGTTCTTCTATAACTTTCTGAGAGAGTTGATGGGACGTCAAGTTCACCCAGAATGCAACACCTCCAATAATGCTACGCTCCCTCAGTGTTGCAGTGGCACTGTCAGCCTGAGACTCTGGGGTAGGTCATTGACCCACAAATCCTGAACCCTATTGCTGCACAACTGCTCCTCATTAGCTCCCAGCCCACAGTGACCCATCCTGTTGTTTACGCAATCATCAAACTGATCTCATAAGAGATTTTTTAACCAACCAGAATTCAGGGAGCATTATGGCCTGGCTGAGAATCCTTCTTGTAATAATTTAGATTCAGGAGGACTGCACCAGGCTGGTTGGTAATTGTGACTCCTGGGCAAGTTTCTCCTTTTCCAGACCTCATATTAATCAAAGCTCTTGCTACTTTTAAAACTCCTCAATATTTTTTTCCTAACCAACCTGATCAGAGAGGGTGGGACTTGAACCCAGGCCTCCTGGCTCAGACAGAGGGACACTACCACTGCACTACAAGTGCTCATCTTCTAATTCCAGTCAAGTTACACAATATGAATTCGGACAGTTGACTTTATTCTTTAATGGTCCAGATGTCCAGACGACCTCGGTATACACCAATCACAAATCAGACTCTTTTATTTGGGCTGTACATTAATGCAATAACTGGCTGCATACATCAGTGGGGGATTTTACAAACTGGAATCTGTCACAAGGTATTAACACTGAAGTACAGACCTGGGTGATTTCCTGACACGTAAATCTTCCCTCAGTTTACATTGTGCCCACGAGTTCAGAAACTCAGTGACTGAAAGGTGAAGTTGGACATTGTGGGCATTGGCACATGAACTGGAGCAGAATCAGAAACAGTGATGGAGAGAGAGAGAGAGAGATAGAGATGGGCTGATTGTGTTATCGCTGCCACACTCCATCTCACCAGCTCAACAGGCAATAGCTTTGAAAATGCCTCACATAGAGACATGACAGTGGACTCTGATCATCCTGTAAGAGGAAGATGAAATGAGTTGCATGCAGCAAGACAAGGCGAATAACATTTTCCTGCACTAGACATGTCATCTCTTTATCGATCAGACTCACTAAACTACTGCTGCATTCACAGAGTGGGTTTTACACAGTTCGATTCTGTTTCTCCTGCTTTTACCTCGGCCGGTGCTGTCTTCATCCAAAGTCAGAAGTCACACGACACGATGTTATAGTCCAACAGGTTTATTTGAAATCACAAGCTTTCAGAGCGCTGCTCCGAAAGCTTGTGATTTCAAATAAACCTGTTGGACTATAACCTGGTGTCGCGTGACTTCTGACTTTATCCACCCCAGTCCAACACCAGCACATCCACGTCATTTCAGCTGAAGTGGAATTCAAGGACTATGTCTAATTCTGGCTTATCATTTGAGGCTATCATGAAGATCCCAGCAATTCAACCTCTATCCTCGTGTGAGGTGTAGTGACCCTCAGGTTAAACCAGCTGTATAAAACTGTAGCAAAAACAGAAATTGCTGGAAAAGCTCAGCAGGTCTGGCAGCATCTATGGAGAGAAATCAGAATTAATGTTTCAGGTCTGGTGACATTTCCCCAGAAATGGAGTGTAGTGTGCAGTTCTGGTCACCACACAATAGGAAACATGTGGAGGATGTGGAGAGGGTGAAAAAAGGTTTACCAGGGTGTTGCCTGTTTTTGGAGTGTGTTAGCTATGAGGAGAGATTGGACATACTTGGATTGTTTTCACTAGAGTGTCGGAGACTGAATATAAAATAATGAGAGGTGGATAGTCAGAGTCCTTTTCCTTGGGTGGAAATGTCAAGTGTTCGGGTGGACAGGTTTAGGATGCTAACAGGAATGTTTAAAGGAGATGTGCAAGGTAAGTTTTTCACATAGAGAGCAGTAGGTTCCTGGAACATGCTGTCAGGGGAGGTGGTAGAAGCTGGTACAATAGCAAAGTTTATGAGGCATTTAGACAGACACGTGAACAGGCAGGGAATAGAGGGACATGAACCATGTGCAGGCAGATGGGACTAGTTACAAGAATTTCATGGTCAGCACAGACATGGTGGACCGAAGGGCCTGTTCCTGTGCTGTACTGTTCCATGTACCACCGGTTGTCTCACTTTCTCTCTCTCTCTAATGAGAGAGCAGCTCGATGGTCCTTGGGAACAGTGGCAACTTTACCTCCGCTTTATAATCCTCGGGTGCTCAGATGTTCGCACATTCCCGAAGGGTGTGGATGACCAGGAGAGGGTGCTAAATGGGGAAAATTTTCAACCTACCAATGGAGCATTGAGAAAGGCAATATTTAATCTGAACAGTCATTTAAAATTTACACATTTCTAAGTGGTCTCCTCCCGTATGGGCCTCCTCCCGGTGAGGTGTGGGGACATTCCGGCCCGGTGTATGGGCTTCCTCCCAGCGAGGTGTGGGGACATTCCGGCCTGG
>NC_063355.1:43736892-43742309 GCF_021869965.1 Rhincodon typus | reverse complement strand
ATGGGCCTCCTCCCGGTGAGATGTGTGGACATTCCGGCCTGGTGTATAGGCCTCCCAGCGAGGTGTGGGGACATTCCGACCTGGTGTATAGGCCTCCCAGTGAGGTGTGGGGACATTCCGGCCTGGTGTATAGGCCTCCCAGCGAGGTGTAGGGACATTCCAGCCTGGTGTGTGGGCCTCCTCCCAGCGAGGTGTGGGGACATTCCGGCCTGGAGCCAGGGCCCACTATGGAGTGAAAGCTAAGTCCAGCATGGTCTGTGGTACTGAACTTTTATTTCTGTAATGCTGGATATTTTATTTCTCGGTTGTCTAAGATCTTGTAACCTAAGAAGCTGTGCCTAAGTACTTTAGTATCTAAGTCAGCGCTGTAATTGATGATGTATAAATATTTCACTATAATCATTGAGAATATGTGACAAGGCTATTCTATTCTATTCTAAAAGGACCATAATTTTGTCCTCACTTTTTTTGTTTTTGCAATAAAAACCTGATGTCCTCCTTTACTACGGAGGACTAGACTGAGATTATACTCATTGGAATTCAGAAGAATGAGGGGAGATCTTATAGAAACGTAATAGATTATGAAGGGAATAGATAAGGTGGAGGCAGGGAGGTTGTTTCCGCTAGCAGGTGAAACTAGGACTAGGGGGCATCGCCTCAAACTAAAGGGAAGCAGATGTAGGACTGAGGTCAGGAGGAACTTCTTCACCCAAAGGGTTGTGAATCTGTGGAATTCCCTGCCCAGTGAAGCAGTTGAAGCTACCTTGCTGAATGTGTTTAAGGCAAGGCTAGATAAATTTTTGAACAGTAAAGGAATTAAGGGTTATGGTGAGCGAGCGAGTAGGTGGAGCTGTGTCTCAAAAAGATCAGCCATGATCTTATTAAATGGTGGGGCAGGCTCGAGGGGCCAGATGGCCTACTCCTGCTCCTAATTCTTATGTTCTTATGTTTACAGTGGAACCTGGTTCATATAAACTGATCACACTGTAATTCCATCCTCCCATCAGTGGTGACACAGGAAGTGAATGTCATTACAGTCTGCGAATTTTGAGTGGGCTTCTCCTTCCCTCGCTTAGAATTGTACAAGGTGACATGACCTCTGTATCCTTGTTAAACTAACTTGCAAATGCAGTGAGCAGTTCAGAAGGTGTTAGGGTTTCTAAGCCTTTATTACAAGGTCATATAGAGAGAGTTCTGAGGAAGGGTCACCGGACCCAAAACGTTAACTCTGTTTTCTCCTTCACAGATGCTGCCAGACCTGCTGAGCTTTTCTAGCAACTTTGTTTTTGTTCCTGATTTACAGCATCCGCAGTTCTTTTGGTTTTTATTACAAGGTCATTGGAGTACAGGAGCAAAGATGTCTTGATTCAGTTGTAAGAACACTGGTGAGACCAGACCTGGAGTAGTGTGTAGCAGAAGTCCCGTTGCCTACGGAAGGATATACAGTCGGTTCTGCTATAATGCAATGGCTGCTTTCCTGTGCAACATTGTGTTATAGAAAATTGCATATTGAAATAATGGGGCCTATGGGAAAAGTTGGGCTGGGGACAGACCACCAAAAAAACTCATTCAACTTCGTTCAAAAATCACTCCAAAGCCTAACACAAAGGATAGCACAATTTGAATAAATGTTTAATTCATGTCTAATAATGAAATAAAAGTAAATTTAACACTTTACCTTGAAAAACTGTCAAGGTGACTTGATGGGGGAGGAGGTTGTACTGTACCTCTCATAGAAAGCACTTCATGGCAAAGCCCATGAAATGATCATGTGATGCTGGTGCGGAGACTCTTTCAGCGCTAACATTGCACACGCTCAGGACAAAACCCGCAAAACGATCATGCGATGTCAATACATAGACCTCCGCGCAGCGATGGAATCGCGTTAAAGCCAACACCTGTTTGCGTTTTAGAAATAGCGTTCTCCTGTTCGTCAGTCGCGTTGCAGCCAACGCTCATTGCCGGAACATGTGTTATAGCAGGATCAACTGTACTTGCCACAGGAGAATGTGCACGTGTTTACCAGACTGATCCCTGGAATAGTGGGACTGTCCTATGATGAGAGATTGAGGAGACTTGGGAGTTTAGAAGAACGAGAGGTGATCTTAGTTATATGTGGAAAATGATTAAAGTGCTCAACACAGTAGATGGAGTAAGGATGTCCTGCCCCAGCCCCCATCTGTGGGGTCTAATATCAAGGGACTAAGTCTTGGAATAAACAGTAAGTCATTTCAGACTGAGATGAGGAGAAACATCTTCGCTCAGAGGGTAATGAATCTTTAGAATTCTCCACCTCAGAGGCTGTGGGCCTCAGTCATTGAGTGAGTTTGAGATGGATAAAAGTTTACACATTGACATCAAAGGATATAGGGATAGTGTGGGAATATGACATTGAGATAGATAATCAGCCATGGGGCGGCATGGTGGCTCAGTGGTTAGCACTGCTGCCTCACAGCACCAGGGACCAGGGTGCGATTCCACCGTCAGGCAACTGTCTGTGTGGAGTTTGCACGTTCTCCCTGTGTCTGCGTGGGTTTCCTCTGGGTGCTCCAGTTTCCTCCCACAGTCCAAAGACGTGCAGGTTAGGGTGGATTGGCCATGCTAAAATTGCCTGTAGTGTTCAGGGATGTGTAGATTAGGTGGGTTATAGGGGGATGGGTCTAGGGGAATGCTCTGAGGGTCGGTGTGGATTTGTTGGGCCGGAGGGCCTGTCCCCACACTGTAGGGATTCTATGATCTAGAATGGAGGACCAGGATTGAGGGCCTCAAGGACCTACGGCTGCTCTTTTGTTCCAAATAGATGACCACCAGCATGTGCGTAACTTGGAAACTCTGAAAATCAGGGGTCATCAGAATAAATTGTATCCCACAACAACCAGAGAAGCAGTGTGCAAGCATTAACTCCACATACTTCCTAATCAGACCGTCCAAAGGAATTATTACACATGTCTGGAGCAGTCGGGACTGGAACCTGGACATCCTGGCTCAGGGATAGAGACAGTGCCACTGCCCACTGCCCCAAACGGGACCCGGTGTAGCTTATTTTAGATTGTGACTCAACCTGTTCAGAGACGTTATTACATACCTCTGGAGCAGGTGGGACTTGAACCCAGGCCTCCTAGCTCGGAGGTAGGGACACTACCACTGCACCCCAAAAAGTAGTTCTAAAGGCAGAGCAGTGAAGAAAGGGTTAATTATATCCCTCGTCACTTTTTTTAAAGAAGTCCAAGTTCCTAGGTCAGCATGGACAAGTTGGACCGAAGGGTCTGTTTCCATGCTGTATGACTCAATGACTCTATTCTTAAATTGAAATAATTGAGAAACAGCAAAGTCTGTTGGTTCTGTCGTAGAAAGTGATGCAGAGACACCGAAAGGAATTTCGACAGCATCCGAAGGAGAAACTGTTTCAATTGGCAGGATGGTCAGTAACTAATACTCGAGGAGGGCGGAATTCTGAGACTTTGAGGAATGAGCAGGGAATCGGATTTATTGGATAGTTTTCCCAAAATGATAGCACAGGTGCGATGGGCCAAATGACCTCCTCCTGTGGTGTATCATTTTATGATTTACCAAAAGGTAAGGCGTGACTCGATTGACTTATATAAGGTCCTGAGAGGTGCATTTGGAAAGGATGTTTCCTCTGGGAGGAGAATTTAGAACTAGGCGTCACTGTTCAAATAAGGGGCCACCTATTTAAGACAGAGCTAAGGAGAATGTCTTTCTCAGAAGAGGTTTTGGAAATATCTACTTGAAAGGCGGTGGTGGCTAAGTCTTTGAATATTTTTAAGGTAGTTGTAGGTAGGTTCTTGAGAAGCAAGGGGGTGAAATATTGTCGGGGAATGTAGAGTGATCAGATCAGTAGTCTCTTATTGAATGGCTTGAGGGATGAGTGACTTACTCCTGCTCTCAATTTGTATGTTAGTAATCTACAAAAAAAGCACGAGAGTCACCCCCAAGGGGCATTATGCGCAAGCGAGGGCATCATGGGGTGGGCAGCCTTTGTGGTGGAATCTCCGTGATTACATGTTTTCAAGAAAAAGAACCCTGTCCTCCTGAAAATAAATTGGTTTTGGCTTCCTAGTGCGTGGAGCTGACAACTTGGAAATGGGATTGTGTCAAATAGCATTCAGATTGACACAGGAATAATCATTTGGAAGGACTAGCTTTATGAGGCATCCTGCATCCTACATCTACCAGACCAGTCACACATACCAGGAATTTAAGAACGATTGAGTACCTCATGAGATATAGACTCTCTGCCCACCAGCTCAGAAATGTTACGAGTAGCAGTCTATACTTCCTTGCAGTGCTGTGGGAAAGACCACTGTCTAAAATCTATCTTCCAAATATAATGAGGGTCTGTTAAGATCTGAGACCCCTCACTGTTTTAATATGAATATAAATAGTCTCATGCATGAGCAGAAAATGTCTTTGATTGCAGCTGGATGGAAGCTCTGAAGAATATCAAATTCCAGGGGTTTTTTTTCTCTGCAAGGCCTGTGCAGAACTTTTTGGACCTTTGTATGTACTTATAAGTTTATGAATAAAATATATTTTTGAAATGAAAACATCTTTACTTCCTCATAATCACAGGTCTGCTGAAAGATGTACGAAACAATGTCATAAAATCTAAAACAGAATATCCACCTATTTCGTCTCTTTTGTAAATTGTGTCAACGATTTTTGTAAAAATGGACCTCCAGTATTAAATTCCATCGTCTGTGACCTTAGCCAAACTAAAAATGGTTGCTGTGGATCACCTGACCAGTTTGAACCAGGCTCCCAAAACTGTTGATAAATAGATCGAGATCAGTTTGAACTGAAATCGATATTGTTACAAAAAGCACTGAAACACATATCTCCTGGTTGATTCATACCTTTCTGGAAGTTACACATTGGGTTGAAAGTCACCTGCAGATCATCTGTCTTGAGAAAAGACAATGGAACTAGACTCTGAAATGCACATGGAGCTATATTTCAAAAGATATTTCTGAACAATAGAGCAGAGATAAGGAAAAATAGACTTATAAGGAAGAACTGGAAGAAACTCTGTCTCTATCTCTCACAATCTTGGAGTTAGTGCCTTGTGGAAAAACAACTTGGAACAATAAAACAATAACCATTCACTCAGAACTCAAGATCTATAAACTTCACCATAGCTAAAAAATCTGAGTTGACAATTAAGCAATTAGCCTCAGGTTAAAGTCTAACACTTTAAAGGCTTTAAGGATTTTAAACTGTGATTGTCTTTACTTTTTCACCTGTACATGACCATCTGTCTTTTTAAGAGAAAACAGAAAGTGCTGGAGAAACTTAGCAGGGCTAATAGCATCTGGGGGAAGAAAGCACATTAATGTTTCGAGCCCTATCTTAGTGTCCCTCTTCGTCCCTTTTTAAAGCTTGTTTCCTATTGTGTG
>NC_063355.1:43692441-43731892 GCF_021869965.1 Rhincodon typus | reverse complement strand
TGTGTGTGTTGTGTGTGTGTGTGTGTGTGTGTGTGTGTGTGTGTGTGTGTGTGTGTGTGTGTGTGTGTGTGTGTGTGTGTGTGTGTGTGTGTGTGTGTGTGTGTGTGTGTGATATGTGCATTTTGCTTTGATTAATAAATAATAAAATTTCTCTTTTTTGTCACTCAATTAAACCTTGTAGTTTGATTCCTTCATTTAAATCTAGGTAATTGTATTTTAATTGAAATGGGATGGCAAGGTGCTAAAAAAGTACCTGTTGTGAATGACCAGGAAGGGGTTTAAAAAGGGAACTGATTCCCACTCTTCCAGATAACAAGTGGCATCCAGCTGCAATGCAGCAATTTTTGGGTGGTCTTTTATACTCTTTCCAGTGGAGGTCGGAGATGGGAAAGGCATTTAAGGGTGGAGGGTCATTGTCTAAAAATGACTTTAATGCATAGTCAGTGGCAGCTTGACAAGGAAGGCTCTCTGTGTCACCTTCTGAAGACAGCTAAAGAATGACAATAAACGCTGAACAGGCCAGAAACACCTACATCCAGAAAGCAAACTAAACGACTCAGCTCCAATCTCAGCCCAAGCCTAAATCATTAACAAGAAAGGCAATTTGTTGCTCATCCCTAACTGCCCAGAAGAATCACCCACACTGCCGTGGGTCTGGAGTCACATCTAGGTCAGACCAGGTTTTGGGCAGCAGATTTCCTTCCCGAAAGGGTATTCATCAACCTGGTGGATTTTTAACAGTAATGGCTACATGGTTGCAATTAGGCTTTTGTCTCTAAATTCCAGACTTTATTTTTTTAAAGCAAAGTCAAATGTCACCACATGCCATTGTGGGGTTTGAGCCCATGTTCCCAGAACAATAGCCTGGATCACTAGTCCACTGTGCCACTGCCTCTCCTGGGAAGCGATCTTATCAATCCCATAAGGAATGCCTCCCTCCAGGCTGTGAAACAACTGTTAAACACTACTGTCTGCTTTCCTTACCTTAACGGATTTGTTTCTGATGTCCATCTTGGAGTCAGTCACAGACTCAATTTGTTTTATGACTTCCAAATTGGTGGATTTTACAAGTAGCAGAAAGTACACTGGCAAAACCTGATTGGATGGGAGCATCATCTTTCATCTCTGATACATCAACAGTTCATGTTGAAATTCTACATAATGCTCACTTGCCAATTTAAACTTTCAATGTGAAATTGGATATAAGTACTGGGAAGGAACCATTGCCAAGCTACAAGGAAAGTCAAGTTGGTGGGCTGAGTTGGCTTGTTCTTTCAAAGAGCTGTCATGGGTTTGATGAACTGAATGGCCTCCCTGTGTGCTGTGGATTTAGTGAATGGATCTCGAATACACAAACCATCATGATGAAAGAGTAACTCCCGATCTCTTGGCTACTTAATCGAATACCACAACCATTGGTCTCCTTGTGTGAATTATTCCCTGTTGTATCAAAGGACATTTCCCACAAGTCGGAACAGAATTCAGCATCTGAACTTGTGCACTTCACATTTTATGCTTCTGACCTGCAAGAAATCCAGTGAATACTTCCCCTAATAGCATTTGCAGAATTGGGCACAAGAGAAGAACTGAGCTGGTGTATGGGGCTCTATTTCGGAACTATTGCTTTGGTTAAAGAGAGAAATCAATTTCAAAACTGCCATCAATGCCAATTCAATTTAGTCCTTGTCAACACAGGAGCTAAAACAGAAATTCTAAGGCTTATTTTGATCATTCTGAAATGACAAAACCTTCCAGTTCCATAGATCACAGCAGTAAGTAGCTAGCAGCTATTCAACAACCACTTTCAAGGTAATTGACATCAGTCATAAACTGCCTGAAGGCTTGAGTCAGCAATGAACTTGCACTCACTGTGTGGCTCCTGTTGTGGTTCCATGCTCCAAGTAGACCCTTTCATTACTGTAAAGCTGTGAATCTCACACCTCCATTCCAATGTGGAAGGATAACAGCCGGGTTTCTGGTTTTAAAAGCACATACCTGAACCTGAAGGGAACAATTAGTGGAGGATCAATACTGGAATGTGAGGGTCAGACCGCTATTAATCATTGACAGCTGGAGGAAGGAGTATAACCTTGAAATTACTGATCTATAGCACATCTTCTGAATTCCTCAGCATATTTCTACATGCTTTCAATTTGCCTTCAACATTCTCAGTAGAACAGCTAGCCAAACTTTCCAGAACTTTTTTTAGTCACTTATGGGATGTGGGCTGGGTCAGCCTTTATTGCCCGTCCCTAGTTGCCCCTTGAGAAGGTGGGGGTGAGCAGCCTTCTTGAACCACTGCAGTCCATGTGCTGTGTGTTGACCCACAATGCCCTTAGGGAGGGAATTCCAGGATTTTGACCCAGTGACAGTGAAGGAACGGCGAAATATTTCCAAATCAGGATGGTGAGTGACTTGGAGGGGAACTTGCAGGGGGTGGTGTTCCCATGTATCTGCTGCAATCGTCCTTCTCGATGGAAGTGGTTGTAGGTTTGGAAGGTGCTGTCTGAGGATCTTTGGCAAGATTCTGCAGTTAGCCTGGCAAATCCAGGAATGGAATAATCCTCAGGATGTGGCAGCAAGCAAAACCTATCTGTTTGAACATTTCAACGTGTAAATCATAAAGAAATATTGGAATTGGGAGCCTTGGGAAGAAAAGACTGTTCGATTGATGGCCATGATTCAACCAATCAGGTAACAAAGATTCAGTTCATTACTGAGAAGGATAGGGATGGACATGTGACATAGAAACAAAGAGGAAGACGAGGTGATCTGGCCCTTCCAACCTGATACACCATTTAATAAGGTCGTGGCTGATCTGACTTTAACCTCAGCTCTACATGTTGTACATTCCCGAAAATCTTTCATCAAGAATCTATCTCCCTGTGCCTTCAAAATATTGAAACATTTTGCATCCACTGTCGTTTGAAGGAGGGAGTTCCAAAGACTCACAACCCTCTGAGAGAAAAAAAAGTTTCCTCATCGCTGTCTTAAATGGACCACCCCTTATTTTTAAACAGTGACCCCTTGTTCTTGATTCTCCCACAAGAGGAAACATCCTTTCCACATCCACCTGGTCAAGTCCCCTCAGGATCTTAAATGACTCAATTAAGTTACCTCAGAGGTTACAGAGCTAGCCTGTCTAGCCTTTCCTCATAAGGTAACCCACTCATTCACAGTGTTAGGTATATGTTAGGGATCAATGGGACGAGTGTGGGGTGGAATCCATTGAGATGAAGAAGTGGCCTCCAGGAAAATCCCCAACCAGAGTTGGCAATGTTACCCACTAAGATACGAGTTGTTGGTTGTGTTTATTGAGGCTGCTGCGTCCTAAAAACCTCCTCCTCCACTGCTGAAGGCCTCATTTTTGCTGGTGCAGTGACATCCCAGGAAATGGAGTCAGGGTTTGCAGGGCAGGACATTCAGAACATTGGACTGAGTCCCACTTCATTATGGCTCTGCTACAAAGGAGAGGGGTGCGCTCCCTAGATCCACACACAAAGAGAGTCACAGGGGATAGGCAAGAAAGTGGGGTTCAGGTCTCAATCAGAGCTGCCAAGAACTTATGAAATGGTGAAGCAAGCTTGAGGGGCTGAGTGGCCTCCATCTGTTCCTAACGCACATGATCTCATGTGTTTAAAATAAAGTGCTGCACTGACTGTAAATCGCACAGGAATAAGTAACATGGGCCCTTGAGTCTGTTTCTAGATTCAGTGCAGTCTTGAGGAATTTTCCACATAATCTCCACTACCTGTGATTATCCCCATATCGCCCCTAATGCCTTTTATGCCCAGAGATCAACTGACCTCAATTGCGAATACATTCAGTGACTGATTGTCCACAGCTCTCTGGGTTAGACAATTCTGTTAGCTCACAACTCACTAAGTGAAGAGATTTCTTTGTCCCAAATGGCCAATCTTCCATCCTGACACTCTGACATCTAGTCCGGACCCTCCAGCCGGGACACACAGTGCTTAGTCTCATGTCTCCCATACCTATCTCAGGAACCTCAATGCTTCTCCATGTGGGGGTCACTGAATTGACAGTCTGAAGCCATCGTGGGAAGAGATAGTGACTGTCACTGATCGCTGGGCACTGATATTGACTCAGTGTAGCTTCCTGAAAGTCGTTCACATGGGTCTTTTCAAATTGATTGGGCCACTTATATGTAAAGACCCTGACTGTCTCAAACATTCAAGATGAGAATGTCATTACAGATGTGGTGTTATCAACTTTACGCAACGCCTTATTTGGAAAAAAAACTTTGGACTTGCAACGAGTTCCATGAAAATCAGATAGTCATGTTTATTGCCTTTTCAAACAAAAAGAGGACTATAGAGTTCCATCAGCAAAACCATCAGGCAAAGCAGCTGTTGCAGCCAACAAAACAGTCCAAGTAATGACAGCAGTACAGTTGAAAATGAGAGAAGGGTTCTCCCCACGTCTGTTCCAACTTCAAACTCAACAGAGAATCAACCTCCTGCCGGTCAAAGAAACCTTGCAGCTTATGACGAATCCTCTGCTTTCCAAGAATTTCACTCTAGCCAAGGCGTCAGCTCATCTCAGAACTTACATACCTGCTACAAAAGGAAGAGTGAGATGATTGCACATTGTAATTGCACTTTTTTCTTATCTATGTCTAACATTTTTATGAGTGATAGTGTGTGTGTTTGTGTGTGTGTGAGACGTGTGAGTGAGATGTCATATTTTAAACCCCTGGGACAAGTGTAGGATTATAAATAACATGCTTTATTTTTAAACTCATGGAAAAGCTTGCTGCTGAAATTGTTTAAATCAGGACAACATCTCCAAGTGTAAAGGAATATGTAAATTTCACATACAAAAACACATCGATCACAGGCAGTGAGAAATTACATGAATTCTGTTCATGATACAGGGGAAAATAGCCAAAGAGACAGTCATGGGACTTTCTGAGGTCTGAAAAAGTAGATTGAGCTTCATTTAATATGTACGTGAAAGGTGGCAACATTAACACTGCAGCATTGTCTTAGGGTTTCATTGGGAATGTGTCTGGAATTTTGCTCAGGAGGCTGGATTGGAGTTTAAAAGCATGACCTTCTGACTCGGACAGTTGTCAGTGTTGCCTGTATCCTGAGGGAACCAGTCTCACCTTCGAAGATAAATGTCCTCCTCAAGGACTTCCTGCTGCACCACAGGGCAATGAGTCAAAATATTCATTGCACTTTATTTGTATCTCACTCTTGGTATCAAACCTTTTAAAATTTAGTTATTCTTTAAAGGGATGTTAACAACACTGGCAAGGAAAACATTTGTTGCACATCCGTAATTGCCCTTGAGTTGAATAGTTGACTGGGCCATTGTCAGAGGGCAATTCAGAGTCATCCATAATGCTGTCACATGTAGGCCAGACCAGGTAAGGATGGCAGATTTCCTTCCCTAAAGAAGAATGACATGAGATCTAATTGAGGTATATAAAATGCTAAAGGGGGCATTGCCAAAATAGATGTAAAGATGTGGGACAATCTCAAATGAGAGGCGATAGTTTTAGGATAAGGGATAGCAGATTTAAAACAGAGGTGAGGAGAAATTACTTCTCTCAAAGGGTCACGAATCTGTGGAATTCACTCCCCCAAGGTGCGGTGGATGCTGGACATTGAATAAATATAAGGAGGAGATAGAGAGACGTTTGATTAGGAATAGGTTGTAGTGTTATGGAGAGCGGGCAGGAAAGTGGAGATGAGGCTGAGATGAGGTCAGCCATGATCGGATTAAATAGTGGAGCAGGCTCAAGCGGCTGAATGGCCTATTCCTGCTCCTAGTTCTTATGTTCTAAAGGATCCAGATGGAGGTTTTTTTAATGAATCCATGTGAGAGATTATTACATTGTAGCTCAATCTCTCCAAGTATTGCACTTCTGTCTCTCACAGTGAGGACTGAAGAAAGCTTCTTGAGTTAGATTGTGAGACTCCACACTGAATTCATCTCCAATACTTTGAGTAAGGACATAGGAGAGGAAGGGTGTCATAGACCATAGAATCCCTACAGTGTGGAAACAGGTCCTTCAGCCCAACAAATCCACAGTGACACTCAGAGCATCCCAACCATCCACCAAATCTACACTATGGGTAATTTAGCATGGCCAATCCACCTAGCCTGCACATCTTTGGACTGTGGGAGGAAACCAGAGCGCCCAGAGGAAACCCACACAGACACGGGGAGAATGTGCAAACTCCACACAGACAGTTGCCTGAGGGTGGAATCAAACCCGGGTCCCTGGCGCTGTGAGGCAGCAGTGCTAACCACTGAGCCACTGGGCTGCCCTTGTGTTAGAGATCTTTTGAAATCCAGGAGAAGCAAGAGAAGGAGATGTTCGAAAGAGACTTTATCCCTTGCAAAATCCTTTAAACACAGCAGAGAAAGCCATGAAATATTGATCCATGCCTGGTACTTGGGGATGGTTTCTGACACAGAATGCACCTCAGGCAATGAAGGAAATGGGATTAAAATGTGCAAACATGTTTGCATTCCTTGGTGCAGACACTGATCCCTGGCGGTGGTGGCCTTGAAGAGTGTGTGCATGTTTCTCTGGGTGAGATGGACATGGTAGCTTGAATACTCCACCAAAGTGAGTGTATTCACTTTTATCTTGCATTTTGTGCAGAATGACTTTAGGGGGCGGACTGACTTTGCAGGCTCTTGTGTTTACTGGGGGCAATTGGACCATAGGGGGTCTTTGGAAAGGGAGTTGGAGAACCAGAGAAAAAGACTTGCAGGATTACAGGGAGAAAATAATGGGGAGGGGGGCACAAGCTGAGTTGCTCTTGCAGAAAACCAGCACCCACACAATGGGCTGAATGGCCTCCCTGTGTGCTGTAACCATTCCTTGATACGTTGAAACTGCAGAGCTCCTGCTGACATTAAATCCAGAGCCAAACACAGAGTAATCTGGTATTTCTTTAATAATGTCTATGAATATTTAAATGTAACAAAATGTGTCAACAAACAACATCATTCACAGTTTATGTTTTTCTCAAAGAGGATGACAAAGTCGTCAAATCCTCAAACACTTAGATTTAATGTAGGGATATAAAGAACCAGGAGCTAAGGTTGGCCATGTGTTTCTCTGGGCTTACTGTACCGTTCAATAAGGTCATGGCTATCTTTAACTCGATTTTAGGGCGGCACGGTGGCCCAGTGGTTAGCACTGCTGCTATACAGTACCGGGGACCCAGTTTCGATTCCACCCTTGGACAACTGTCTGTGTGGATTTTGCACATTCTCCCCGTGTCTGCGTGGGTTTCCTTCCACAGTCCAAAGATGTACAAGTTAAGTGGATTGGCCATGCTAAATTGTCCATAGTGACCAGGGATGTGCAGGCTATGTGGTTTAGCCATGGGAAATGCAGGGTTATAGGCATGGGTTGGGTCTGGGTGGGATGATCTTTGGAGGGTTCAGTGTGACTCGATGGGCTGAATGGCCTGCTTCTACGCTGAAGGGAATCTATGATTCCTTAGCATTAAGGTACCTGCATTAATCACATTACTGATGGCGGAGTACCATTTGCTAACACAGTGACCGTACTTCAAAAGTACTGCATTGGCTGGAAAGCACTTTGCGACATTCTGAATTTGCGAAAGGTGCTATGGAGATGCAAGTCTTTTCTTGTTTCTGATTAGTGATAAGTACTGGATATAAATCATCTTGTGTCCAATGGCATTTAGTAGATTCGCTAATATATTCTCTTAATTAATTTTCAAGTAGCAACAACTTGCAATTATTGAGCACAGTTAATGCAGAAAATGATTCCAAGATGACTCTGTTATAATTAAAATAATTTAGGAACTTTTTAAGAGATAGCGAGACATCTTCACTGGGGAAGTTAGCAGCTCTGGTCATCGCTAGCTTCATGTCAGTCCCATGGAAAGGGAATCCTGATCATTTGTCACTGTCCTTCCCAAATAATCCTCAAAAAACTGGAAGGATGGAGCCTTTAGCAAGATTGTATTTGCAGAATTGTACTTAAATAATGCACAACCTCATGGTCTGGTACATCTCCAATCTACTATTATCATGTAGCCAGGCTCTGTAGTCTTGCCACATACAGTCGGGAATGTTGGTGGACAATTAAACAGCTTACTGGAGGAGAAGGCTCCACAAATATCCCCATCCTCAATGAGGAGAAAGTCCAGCACATCATTGCAAAAAGTAAGACTGAAACATTTGCAGCAATCTTCAGCCAGAAATGCTGAGTGGATGATCCATCTCGGTCTCCTCCAGCGGTCCCCAGCATTACAGATACCAGTCTTCAGCTAATTTGATTCACTCCACATGATATCAAGGAATACAAGATGTAGGTGAGGCCACATTTGGAGTACTGCGTGCAGTTCTGCACACCTAATATAGAAAGGATATTATTAAACTAGAAAGAGCGCAGAAAAGATTTACTAGGATGCTACCTGGTCTGGAAGGTTTGAGTTATTAGGAGAGGTTGGATAGGCTGGGACTTTTTTCCCTGGAGCATAGGAGAGTGAGGGCTGACTTTTTAGAGGTTTGAGAGACACAGATAAGGTAGATAGGCAACAGCTTTTCCCCAAGGTAGGGGAGTCTGAAACCAGAGGGCGTAGGTTTAAGGTGAGAGGGGAGAGATACAAAGGGGCCCAGAGAGACTTTTTTTTTTCAAACAGAGGGAGGTGAGTATCTGGAACGGGCTGCCAGAGATAGTGGTGGAAGCGAGTACAGTTTTGCCATTTAAGAAATTTAGAAAGGTACATGGATGGGATAGGTATGGAGAGATATGGGCCAAATGCAGGCAAATGGTTCTAGATTAATTGTGAAAACTGGGCAGCATGGACAGGTTTAGCCAAAGGGCCTGTTTCCATGTTGTAAACATCTATGACTCTAAGACTAAATGACTTCAAGCACTGGATACTACAATGGCTCTGTGCTCTAAAACTTACCACACCACTTCAAGTTGTTCCAGTGCAGACCATAAGTAGTCCATTTGGCCCATCGAGTCTGCCATTCAATAAGATCATGAACTGATAATCCTGAACTCCACTTCCCTGCCTTTTCCCCATAAACCCTTGATTCCCTTACTGATTAAAAATCTGTCCATCTCAGCTTTGAACAGTTAACAACCTAGCCCCTACAGCAAAGAATACCACACGTTCACTACCCGCTGAGAGAGGAAATGCCACATGATGTGACCCCTGAGTCTGACATGATGCCCTCTGCTTCTCGACTCTCCCATAAGGGTAAGCATCCTCTCTCCATCTACCCCGTCAGGTCCCCTAAGAATCTTGACTTTTTTAATTAAGTCGCGTCTCATTTTTCTAAACTCCAATAAATACAGGCACAAACTACTCACCCTCTCCCCATAAGACAGTTCCTTTATTCCTGCTGTTAGCCTGGCGAACCTTCCCAACTGCTCCAATGCCAGTGTATTTCTCAGAGTACAACAGGACCATGATCAAATGGGCCAATGGGCCGAGGAATGGCCGATGGAGTTTAATTTAGATAAATGTGAGGTGCTACATTTTGGAAAGGCAAATCAGAGCAGGACTTATACACTTAATGGTAAGGTCCTGGGGAGTGTTGCTAAATAAAGTGACTTGGGAGTGCAGGTTCACAGTTCCTTGAAAATGGAGTCACAGGTAGGTAGGATAGTGAAGAAGGTGTTTGTATGCTTGCCTTTATTGGTCAGTGCATTAAGTATAGGAGTTAGGAGGTCATATTATGGCTGTACAGGACATTGGTTAGGCCACTTTTGGAATAGTGCATTCCATTCTCCCTGGTATAGGAAAGAGATTGTGAAACTTTCACTAATGTCCTTTAGGGAGGTAAACTACCATCCTTACCTGGTCTGGCCTACATGTGACTCCAGACCCACAGCAATGTGGTTGACTCTTAACTGCCCTCTGGACAATTAGGAATGGGCAATAAATGCTTCCTGGTCAGAGATGCCCTCATCCCGTGAATGAATTAAAAAAAACTTGGATTTACAAGGGTGTTTCCAGGGTTGAAGGGTTTAACTTATAGGGAGAGGCTGAATAGACTGGGGCTATTTTCCCTGGAGCAATGGACGCTGAGGGGAGACCATATAGAAGTTTATAAAATCATGAGGGGAATGGATAGGGTGAACAGCCAAGGCATTTTCCCCCAAGGTGGGGGTGTCCAAAATGAGAGGGCATAGGCTTAAGGTGAGAGGGGAAAGATTTAAATGGGACCTGAGGGGCAACTTTTTCAAACAAAGGGTGGTGTGTGTATGGAATGAGCTGCCACAGGAGGTGGTGGAGGCTGGTACAATTACGACATTTAAAAGGCATCTGGATGGGTATATGAATAGGAAGGGTTTAGAGGGATATGGGCCAAATGCTGAATGAGTTGGACCAAAGGTTCTGTTTCCGTGCTGTACAGTTCTATAACTCTATGACTCTATGACTCTATATTTTTCCTAAAATAAAGGTCCAAAGCTGTTCACGTTATTTTAAGTGTGGTCTAACTCGTGCCTTGTATAGTTTCAGCAAGACATCCCTCCTCTAATGCTCCACTCCCTTTGAAAGAAAGACCAACCTTCCATTTGTATCAGAGATAGTAGGAACTGCAGATGCTGGAGAATCTGAGATAACAAGGTGGTCTAGGCCCAAAACGTCAGCCTTCCTGCTCCTCTGATGCTGCTTGGCCTGCTGTGTTCATCCAGCTCTACACCTTGTTGTCCCAACCTTCCATTTGTCTTCTTTATTACCTGCTGAACGTGTAAGCTGACTTATTGTAATTTATGCACAAGAACTCCCAAAATAATTTGTGCTGCAGTTTTCTGCAGTCTTTCTCCATTTAAATAATACTCAGCTACCCTAACCTCCTCGCAAAATGCATAACCTCAATTTTCCCACACTGTATTCCATCTACCAAGTTTATGCCCACCCACTTGACCAATTGATATCTATATTTCCCTTCCCATTTTGACCCTTGATTATTTAATATTTTTGGAATGCACTTAGTTTCTGCTCCCATGAAGATTGACGCAAATTATTAATTAAATACTCTGGCATTCCCTAGTTCCTCATCATTAATTCCCCATCCTTATTCTCTAAGGGACCTATGCTCACTTTGGTCTCTCACTTTTTTTAATATATTTAAAAATGTTCTTACTGTCCATTTTGATATTACTTACAGTCTTACTCTGAAAGTTTATTTTCTCCATCTTCATATTTTCTTAACAGGTATTTGTTGTTTTTTTTAAAAACATTCAAAATCCTCTGGCTCACCACTAATCTTTGCCACATGGTAGGTCTTTTTCTTTTGATCTGATTCTTAATTTCCCTGGCAAACCATGGTTGACTTATCCCTTTCCTAGGATCTCTCTTTTTCAGTGGGACATAGCTTTGTGGTGTGACTGAACTATTTTGCTAGATGTCTGCCATTGTTCAACCATTTTTTCATCTGAGTTCCTTTCCTAACCAACCACAATCACCCAGCACTCATCCCTATGTGATTAATCATATTTATGTTTATCACAGTTGTTTCTGACCCACATTTCCCACTCTTGGACTGAATGCAAAATTCTACCATGTTATGGTCACTGTTTTCTAAGGGACCTTTTCTCTTAAAACAGTTATTAAGTCTACTTCTGTAAACATTACAGCTACAGCATTGGCTTTTATCTGACAATGTGGGAAAATTGTCCAGGTATGTCCTCTACACAAAATGCAGGACAAACCCAATCCATCAGTCTAGTCTTGATTATCAGTAAAGTGATGAAAGGTGTCATCCACAGCGCTATCAAGCAGCCCCTGCTCAGCAATAATCTGCCCAGTGATGCCCAGTTTGGGTTACATTCAGGGCCACTGAGCTCCTGATCTCATTACAGCCTTGGTTCAAACATGGACAAAAGAGCTGAATTCCAGAGGGTGAGGTGAGAGTGACAGCCCTTGACATCAAGGCTGCATTCGACCAAGTGTGGGAGCAAGGAGCCCTGGCAAAACTGGAATCAATGGGTATCAGGGGACAAACACTCCAGTGGTTGGAGTCATACCTGACACATAGGAAGATGGTTGTGGTTGTCGGAGGTCAGTCCTCCCAGCTCCAGGACATCTCTGCAGGAGTTCCTCAGGGTAGTGTCCTAGGCACAACCATCTTCAGCTGCTTCATCAATGACCTTCCTTCCATCATAAGGTCAGAAGTGGGGATGTTCGCCGATGATTGCACAAAGTTCAGCACCATTCATGACTCCTAATTGATAGTCATCGTTCAATGTTAATTCCAGAATTTTTATTCAATTCAAAATCCACAATCTGGCATGGTGGTATTTAGATCCGGGTCCCCAGGATATTATCTGTGTTCCCTAGATTACTCATCCAATGATAATACCACTCTGCCATCACCTCCCCAAACAATTTATCTGGAAACAGTGTGTGGCATCATGGAAAAAAGGAGGAGATTGGCCCTAAATTAAATTGTTCAGAGAGCCAGTGTAGACACAGGAGGATCAATAGTCTTCTGCACTGTAACAATTCTGCAAATTCTATAAACAGCAGCTAGGACAGGTATAAGGAGTAACTCACCTCCTGACTCCCCAAAGCCTGTCCATCATCTACAAGGCACAAGTCAGGAGTGTGATGGAATACTCCCCACTTGCCTGGATGGGTGCAGCTCCAAATAAGAAGCCTGACACCATCCAGGACAAAGCAAACTGCTTGATTGGTACCACATCCACAAGCATCCACTCCCTCCACCACCAACGCTCAGTAGCAGCAGTGTATACCATCCACAAATGCACTGCAGAAATTTGCCAAATATCCATGTATAGCACTTTCCAAACCCACAACCAATTCCATTCAGAAGGACAAGGGCAGCTGATGAATGGGAACGCCACCCCCTGCATGTTCCCCTCCAAGCCACTCACCATCCTGACTTGGAAATATATCACCGTTCCTTCACTGTCGCTGGGTCAAAATCCTGGAATTCCCTCCCTAAGGGCATTGTGGATCAACCTACAGCACATGGACTGCAGCGGTTCAAGAAGGCAGCTCACCCCCACCTTCTCAAGGGGCAACTAGGGATGGGCAAAAAATGCTGGCCTAGCCAGTGATGCCCGCATCCCATGAATAAATAATAAAAATCTTGATCTTTATAGCTGGAACTCAATATTGTAGGTTTTCCATTCACCAGTTTGTGAATCATGACTATTGTCTGTCTTGTCTCCCGTTCTGGTTACTGAGGGTCGGACCACGAGCACCCGTTGGGATTGTTCCGCTTCTTAGACCCATGTACGGGAGTGGTTTGTCATTGCTTTCTGCAGGATGCTGACCTGGAGATTCCCCCCGCTGTCACTGCTTGCTATCACACTACAGGAGCTAGTCATCAATCTGTTCGACCACATTATAAACCCACCTTCTACAGCCATGGAATACTGGCTCGAACCCACGTCTTCAGGTTCAGAGAGAGGGATTCTCCCCTCTGCACCACAAAAACTCTGCATCATTATCAGTTATATATTATTGATTACAAGGCACACCACCACAACGTTACATCACTGATCTAATAACCCAGGTACCATACACTCCCGGTAGGATTTAAGGTTATGGATCATGATACCAAAGTTTGAGTCAGACGGGAGTCTGGACCCTCCACTTTGTAGAGGACAGTGACTGAAGATTTTGATGTTCCCTGTATGAGGTGACCAGTGATCAGGTGGTGTGCCCCTCCATCCAAGTCCCTCATAGCTGGAGGGTCAGTAGGAGGTGACGTTTGCATTTTAAAGTGATTTGCAAAAGAATAAACAGTGTTATGAGCGAAATCTTTCTTTTGCGCGGCGAGTGTTGCGGGATCTGGAAGGGTGAGGGAGACAGGGTTGATTGTGGTTTTCAAGGGAATTGGATAAACACCTGAAATGCAAAGGGAAGGGCCTGGGAGAGGGATTAGCAAAGTGTCTCTTGCAGGGAGGCAGCATAGATTTGAAGGGCCAAAGGGCCTCTGCACCCATTCTAACAGGCAAATATCCAACCTCCTTTGCAAAGTTCTGATTGGGTTTGCTTCCACATTTGGCGGAGTGCATTTCAGATCCCAGGTTGAGGAGTGGAACAGAATTCCCCATCATCTTCCCCCGACTCATGATTTTCTTCCACCAATTATTGAAGTGCAGTGATGCCTGAACGTAAGATCACCCCGGAGAACCAATTGTCAATCGTTCAGCTTCTGAAACAGTTCTGAATCCTCTTTCTAATTAGCTGACAATGCACCGTACTTTCAGTGTGACACAGCAGAACCTGTGTTTTGACCAATGAAATCATTATCAGCACCAAACACTTGCTTTGATTTCCATCAGGATCAATAAAAAGCACAGATGTAAGGCTCAGCACAGCAGGAAATGTGGGAACGCCCTCACTCACCTCTCCTGCGCCAGCCACATCGAAAATTTAACTCAACATATTTTAGAGCTTCAATGCAGCAAGTGAACTTACCTAAAGCATATTGCATTCAGCCTCACTCAAGCACTTTGTTAACATGCTTGCAACCTCGAACGTACAATGTTCATTTGGGCTGACAATGCTGTTCAAGATCTGTTTACGAAACAGCTAATTGTCTTGAATGGATCAGTGGTCTTTTCAAACTTGACTGGCAGCAACAAAGAGCTCTCAGCGTTTATAATCCCTGAGGAGATTTGATAACTGATACAACAAATTACCTCCATCTGTTTGCAAATGTCCACCCAGCAATGCCTTTGAACACAGTGCAGCAAGAATTATGAACACAATTTGCTTATCTGCTGTGGGAGAGAGAGATGGAAATAGTGAGCAAATTAATGATTTCATTCCTATTTTGTTGAATGAAACTTGTATTCATTTATCACCGCGACCAAAATGCCCAGCCTTTGATATTGTAATGACAACGCATGATGGGCACCTGATACATGATACTGCTTCAACGACATAAATTATTCCTACAACCTCTCCACTCCACATTATTCCCATCTGCCTACAGAATTGGGAAAGTGCTGAATTTAATGTTAAGCTTGAATGTTATAGGGTCCCTCGTTCGTTAGGTTTTTCAGATAACGACTGAATGGCAGAGCAGCTCGATGGGCTAAATGGCCTATTTCTGCTCCTGCGTTGTATTGTCTTAATGTGAGGATTTGCCCATGTTCTTAGAGAAAGGGGTCTTTCTCGTCTGTGTATACCCGAAGGCAGGTATGACACACAACCGCACAACGGGTCAGGATGAAGAGAAAGTCACGAGTCTAGCCCAAGCTGGAATGGGAATCAAACCCCAGACTGTTGGCATCAATCTGAATTGAGCCAACCAGGGCCACCCCGCCTGATTGCATTCCCCATCCAAGGATTTTGAGGCGCTGTGGTAATATAGTTTTACCAACATATTTTAATCGGGAGCTGTGGATCATGGTGGCAGAGACTCTGATATTTTTCGTCAGACACATGATCAGAAATCTCTCCCACCCTTACTGTCTGCCATTAGCCTGTCTTAGAGCATTTAACAGGTTGAAAATTAGACAGGTTTGTCGCATTATTAAGAGTCAGTAGGAACTGCAGATGGTGGAGAATCTGAGATAACAAGGTGTAGAACTGGATGAACACAGCAGGCCAAGCAGCATCAGAGGAGCAGGGAGGCTGACATTTCGGGCCTTGACCCTTCTTCAGAAAAAGGGTCTAGGCCCGAAACGTCAGCTTTCCTGCTCCTCTGATGCTCCTTGGCCTGCTGTGTTCATCCAGCTCCACACCTTGTTATCTCAGTCGCATTATTAATGCACCTTCCTTGGCCAACAAGTTCCAGAGTGAATACAGAACTTCTACCCCAAGGGCAGTGACTCCACCCATTGCAACACAAGACCATTCCCCCAAGGGACGGGTGTGTAATTGATGCTGGTTGGATAAGAGTGAGACTGACTCTTGAAACTGGCCCATTTGGTGGTAAATAAATTCTTGGATTTCTATAGCACTTTGTACAACGTAGGTTATAGCCAGTGAAAACAAGCCATTGTTTTAATGTTGACAACATGACAACTGATGTGAACAGCAAGCTCCCACAAACAGCAGTGCGATTTTTTTATTCATTTGCAGCATATTGGTATCACTGGCTAGGCCTAGCCTTTACTGCCCATCCCTAATTGTGGGTGGCAGTGTGGCTCAGTGATTAGCACAACTGCCTCACAGCACCAGGGACCCAGATTAAATTCTACACTTGGGTGCCTGTCTGTGTGGAGTTTGCATGTTCTCTCTGTGTGTGCATGAGTTTCCTTTGGGTGCCCTGGTTTCCTCCCACAGTCCAACGATGTGCTGGTTAGGGTGGATTGGCCATGCTAAATTGCCCATAGTGTTTGTGGCATGCAGGTTAAGTGGGTTAACCATGGGAAATGCAGAGTTACAGAGATGGGGTAGGGAGTGGGTCTGGGGTGGGCTTGATGGGCCAAATGGCCTGCTTCCACACTGTCGGGATTCTATGAAGAGTCAACCCCATTGCTGTGAGCCTAGAGTCACAAGTAGGCCAGACCAGGCAATTTGCTTTATTAAAAGGCGTTAGTGAACCAGATGGGCTTAAATGATTGTCAGTGATTACACTGTCCTCATTGAAATTCCAACCTCACCATGTTACATGGCGGGATTCGAACCCATATCCCCAGAACAAGAGCCTGGTGTTCTGGATTATTATTCCAGTTGTTACCTCTGGTTACCTCTCTAGTTTGTTGCCTCTAGATATTGAGCAGATCACCTGTTTTATGATATGTTGTTTGTGGGATTAATGTTATCCCCTCCTCATTTTCCAAATAGTTTTGTGATGTTTTACATTTTCACCTAAGAGGGCAGAAGGTGCCTCAGTTTGTCATCTCCTGCTGATCAGATCCAAGATCTGCAGTCCTCTCATCTCCAGTTGTAAATGGAGTTGGAAAATTAAACAAATCACTGGAGGAGGAAGCTCCACAAATATCTCCATCCTCAATGATGAGGGAGCGTAGTACATCAGTGTAAAAGATAACACTGAAACAATTGCAATGGTACCAGAAGGATGCAGAGGCTTTGGAGAGGGTACAGAAAAGGTTTACCAGCATGTTGCTTGTTTTGGAGGGTATTAACTATAAGGATAAATTGGACAAACTTCGTTTGTTTTCATTTGAACACTGGAGGCTAAGGGACAACCTGATAAAGTTTACAAAATTATGTGAGATATGGATAGTAGGGATAGTCGGAGTCTTTTCTCCAGGGTAGAAATGTTAATAATGAGGAGATATAAGTTTAAGTCAAAAGGGGGAAGGTTAAAGGAGATGTGAGAGACAAGCTTTTTACACAGAGGGTGGTAAGTACTGCGAATGCGCTGCCAGAGGAGATGTTGGAGGTGGATACAATAGCAACGTTTAAAAGGCATTTATTCATTTATCACTGTGACCAACATGCCCAGACTTTGATATTCTAGTGACAATGCTAGGTGCACACTAGAAACATAACACCTCTTCAACTACATACATTATTCCTGCAGCCTCTCCATTCCACGTTATTCCCTTAAGAAACTCTTGACAGCTGCATGAATAGCCAGGGAGCAGAGGGATACAGATCACATGGAGGCAAAAGGTTTTTAAATTAGAAAGGTGTCATATGTTGGTGCAGTCTTGGTGGGGCAAGGACCTGTTCCTGTGCCGTACTACGCTGTGTTCTAATCTTCAACCAGGCAATGACCATCTCCAACAAGAGAGAATATCAAGATTGCCTCTTGACATTCTATGTCATCACTCTTGCTGAGTCCTCCACTAACAACATCTTGGGGGTTACCATTGATCAGAAACTGGACGTGCCATATATACACTGTAGCTACAAGAGCAGATCAGAGGCTGGGAATCCTGCAGCGAGTAACACACCTCCTGACTCCCCAAAGCCTGTCCACCATCTATAAGGCACAAGTCAGGAGTGTGATGGAATACTCCCCACTTGCCTGGATGAGTGCAGCTCCAATGACACTCAAGAGGCTTGACACCATCCAGAACAAAGCAGTATCCTAAGACCCACGGGATGTTCTGGGGATTTGGCCTTGAATCCCACCATAGCAGATGGCGGAATTCAAATTCATTTAAAATCTGGAATTAAATGTCTAATGATGACCGTGAAACTAGTGTTGAATGTCAGGAAAAATCCATCTGGCTCACAAATGCCCTTTAGGGAAGGAAACTGCTGTTATTTAATCAACCTGCTCAGAAATGTTGTAAAACAATTCCAGCGCAACTGGGACTTTCTGGCCTGGGGAAAGGGACACTGCCACTGCATCACATGACCATTATTGTCTGTTTTATGCTGAATGCCCAAGGCATTGCCTAATTGTTGAATGAGGAGCAGTTGAGGATTCTGGGTCAACACTTGATGGAGGGTAGAAGGGTATGGGGGCACCAGATTGAAATTTACAGAATACTGTGAGGCCTGGATAAAGAGGACGTGGAGAAGATGTTTCCAATAGTAGGAGAGACTGGGACCCAAGGGCACACCCTCAGACTGAAGGGACATCCCTTTCGAACTGAGATGAGGAGGAATTTCTTCAGCCAGAGGGTGGTGAATCTGTGGAACTCATTCACGCAGGGGGCTGTGGAGGCCAAGTCATTGGGTGTACTTAAGACAAAGATAGATAGGTTCTTAATTAGTGAGGGAATCAAGGGTTACAGGAAGAAGGCAGGAGGATGGGGTTGAGAAACATATCAGCCCTGATGGAATGGCAGAGCAGACTCAAGGGGCTGAATAGCCTAATTCCGCTCCTATGTCTTATGGTCTTATAATTTATGTGGCATCAGTAAATACAACAAGACAGCCCTTTGATGTTCTGTAGCAGTGATTAAAACATACCATAAGGCACAGCAACTAACATGTTTTTATTGAAGGATACTTGTAACATCTCCAGACTCCAGATAGGATCATTAGTCGATGTCGTGTTTCGTTTTGACTTGAAGCAGTGAATTTATACTTTATTATAAATCCCTGGAAATATTGTGGGTGAGGTTCTGAAAAGGAAAATTAATCATGGTACAAATTGGGCAGCTACATATGAATACACGTACACACACTCACCATGCTGTTGTATAAATCATCTGGGACAGCTCAGTATTCAATTTGTTTTTTCTGGCATGTGCATACAACAGCATCGTGCATTTATATAACATCTTTCAAAAAAATAACACATTTCAAGGCACATCACTGTGACATAATCAAACAAAACTGATCACCAGACTATCTCAGAAGATATTCGGACAGATAAATCAAAGTATTGATCAAAGAGAATGGTGTCATAGATGTTGACAGTGCAGAAGTAAGCCATTCGGCCCATTGTGCCCATGCTGGTCAACAAAGATCTGACTGCACTAATCCCATCTTCTTTGCCCATAATCCTGGAGGCTATGGTAAGGGGACAAATAAATATCTAAATACTGCTCAAATATTATGAGAGTTTCTGATTCAACTCTTCCATGATGTGGAGGTGCTGGTGTTGGACTGGGGTGGACATGGTCAGAAGTCAGACGATGCCAGGTTATAGTCCAGCAGGTTTGTTTGAAATCACAAGCTTTCAAAGCGCTGCCCCTTCATCAGGCGAAGTTCTGAAAGCTTGTGGTTTCAAACAAACCTCTGGGACTATAATCTTGTATGACTTCTGACCTTGTCAATTCTTTCAGGCAGTGAGTTCCAGACTCCAACCACCCAGAATGAAACCATTTCTCTTGAACTCTCCTGTAAACGTTCTACATCTTACCTTAAATCCATGCCCTCTGGGTATATATGCGTCTATCAATAGAAGGAAGTCCCTTATCCATCCTATCTACAGTCTTCATAATCTTACACACCTCTATCAGATCCCCTCTCAACCTTCACTGTTCCAGGGAAAAACAAATCCAATCTCTCCAATCATTGCTCAAGCTCAGAGCTTCCAGCCCAGGCAGCATCATGGAACATCTCTTCTGCACCCTCCCATCCTGCCTATAATGTGGTGACCAGAATTCCACACAGTAAACTAGTTGTGGCCTAATTTTATCAAGTTCCAGGATAACTTCTAAACAACGAAACCAAAGCACAGTGGATGCTATAAATCAGAAACAAAAAATTCTGGTGAAACTCAGCAGGTCTTGTAGCATCTGTGGAGAGAAAACAGAGTTAACATTTTGGGATCCAGTGATCCTCCTTCAGAACCCCTGCAGCCACTTTGAGGGCAGCATGCAGTGGTGCAGAGAGTCTGGGCATACATGATGGATCTTACGGGATCTCACCACCAGCCAAGCGATGTTTTGGTGCTTGTTGGAGAGTTCTGGTGATGAGGCGTTCTGCCAAATAACCTTGACAATCTGCACAGGGAACCATGCAACAAGATCCACCCTCTTTTTTTCCTGCAGGGTCTGGAGGGTGCTATGTGCTGATCACTTCCTGATGGATTGCGGTCAAAGGTGTTTTCCTTTGCAAATTTCTCCACAAAGGGCAAGAGACATGGAATGGTCCAACTACTTGGAGCATTCTGCGGCAGTGAGCCAGGCCTGTCCTTCACAACACCGGGGACAGGTAGAACCTCAGTACGTCATGACACTTGGTATCTGTGTACTGAGGGTCCACACACAGCTTGATGCAGCCATGCACAAAGGTGGTCATCAGGATGAGGGCAACATTAGGAATGTTCTTCCCTCCGTTATCCAGAGCTTTGTACACGGTGTCCCTGGGGTCCATCCTAGACCTCCAGATGAAATGGAAGGTGACGGCAATGGCACAGTTTTGGGGAATAGGCCAGACCCACACCATGTAGAACAACAGAGAGACTACCTCACACCTGATGACCAGGATTTTACCCACAATGGAGAGCAAGGAGCTGCTGCCAAAAACCTTGTTTTTGCCTCACCTGGGGGATATACTCCTCCCAAGTTTTTTTTCAGGCCTCATTCTCTCTGAATCATATTCCAAGCACCTTCAGGTAATCTTCCCTGATGGTGAAGGGGATAAAGGATTGGTTGGCCCAGATCCCAAAGAACATGGCCTCACTCTTGCCTCAATTTACCTTGGCCCCTGAGGCCCCAGGTTGAACTGGTCGCAAATGCTCACGAGTCAGCGCACTGACAGCAAATCTGAGCAGAAAACAGCAACATCATTCATGTACAGGGAGGCTTTTGGCCTGCAGGCCACTGCTACCTGGAATAGATAGCCCCTCTCAGGCTCGCATCCTTCCTGATGTACTCAACAAAGGGCCCTATACAACATACAAACAAGGCAGGAGAGAATGGGCAGCCCTGTCTGACTCTGGACCTGATCGGGAAGCTTTCGATTCCCACTCATTGATTGAGATTGCACTAACGATGTTAGTGTAGAGTAGTCGGATCCAATTGAGGATTCCCTCCCCAAAGCCCCTCCATACACAGTCGATGTTTGTCCTGGTGTGTGTCCTGGGGGGACAGACCTATCAAAGTTACTGGGTTTTCATCTCAGTGATGTTGACTGCCTGTGACCTCACTCACCCACTATAGATAATAACAGTGATGCAGATACTGGACATTCACATTCTGTTAGCTGTGGCGGCATAGCAATCTTTGTTTGGAAGGTCACTGAGAATGGGCCTTGGTTTTGCGATTTTATTTGGCATGTATGGTTAAAAATGGTGAATTAATATCAGTAACACAACTATTCCTCGAGGCACTCACAACATTGGCACAATCCCATTAAGTCCGTGTGAGGGAGGGTCTGGGCTGTATCTAGTGGATATTGAACTGGCCCGTGTATGGTGGGAATTTGTGCTTTTGAGAAGGAAAGTTCCTATCAAGGATAGAATTACCAAGACATATAAAAGATAAACTTCACAGAGTAAAGTATTTCTCAACCCTGAATTATTAATGAAGAAACAAAATCTGACAAGTAATAGCTCCTATTATGTTAAAAGATGTGAATTGCTGTGTATGTAATCTTAGATTTTATTACAAAAAAAATTTATGTTTCCTGACATAATGGGCTGGTTTTGAGCAATTTCTTGCAGTGTGACACTGCATTGAAAAGTGGCATTTATGCTTGCGCAGTAAATTTTAAAGGACAGGTTTAGGACTTTGAACTTTGTCGCACTTGAGTTTTGATAAAGGATTTAACAAGACTTACAAATGTCTGTCATTAGAGACTGGGGCAGTTGAACAAAGCTCAGTTGTTTATGACCAAAGGTTAAAGACCACCCTGGGTAAGATAGATGTGGTATCTGGGTGTAATTCAGCTTGTGATGAACGTTAACTGTTTTTTCTGTCATTCAGTTCGGGCATGTTTCACCCTTTCTTTAAAGCCTTGTACATCAAAAGAACAAAGACCAAAGAAAATTACAGCACAGAAACAGGCCCTTCGGCCCTCCAAGCCTGCACCAACATGCTGCCCATCACAACTAAACCCCCCTACCCCCGTATCGCTCTATTCCATCCTATTCATATATTTGTCAAGGCACCCTTTAAAAATCACTATCGCATCTGCTTCCACTACCTCCCCCAGCAGTGAGTTCCAGGCACCCACCATCCTCTGTGTAAAAGACTTGCCTCATAAATCACCTTTAAAGCTTGCCCCTCGCACCTTTAAACCATGGCCCTGAGTAACTGACTCTTCCACCCTAGGAAAAAGCTTCTGACTGTCCACTCTATCCATGCCCTTCATAATCTTGTAGATCTCTATCAGGTCACCCCTCAACCTCCGTCGTTCCAGTGAAAACAACCCAAGTTTCTCCAACCTCTCCGCATCGCTAATGCCCTCCATACCAGGCAACATCCTGGTAATATTTTTCTGTACCCTCTCCAAAGCCACCACATCCTTCTGGTAGTGTAGGGACCAGAATTGAACACAATATTCCAAATGTGGCCTAACTAAGGTTCTATAAGGCTGCAACTTTACCTGCCAATTTTTAAACTGAATGCCCCGGGCCGATGAAGGCAAGCATGCCATATGCCTTGTTGACGACCTTCTCCACCTGCGTTGTCACTTTCAGTGACCTGTGTACCTGTACACCCAGATCCCTTTGCCCATCAATTGTTGTCTACATTCTATAAAGGACATCTGTACTTTGAATCCCTTCCAACATAGAGAATCTGAGTGGGTAATAATCCCCTGGGAGTATCTCAGATGTTTCCTAGTCACCATGGCGTCGTGTGGTTTCTGACTTTGTCCACCCCAGCCCCTCCGCAGATGTTTCCTGGGAGATGAGCACCACATGGTAATGTCACTGGACTAGAAATCCACAAGCTCCAGATGTTACAAATGTACAAACATATGAACCAGGCATAGGCCACTTGACCCTTGAAGCAAGAGTGAGCCTGTCAACTTGCTAAGAATGTGAACACATTAGAAGCAGGTCCAGAGAAGGTTTACTCGATGAATCCCTGGAATGAGCAGATTGCCTTATGAGCAAAGGCTAGACAGACTAGTTTTGTATCCTCTGAAGTTTCAAAGAGTCGGAGGTGATTTAATTGAAACATGTAAGATCCTGAGGGGAGTTAACCGGATCAATGTTTCCTCTTGTGGGAGAGAATGAGGGATCTGTCTAAAAATTAGGGGTCGCCCATTTAAAACAATGACGAGGAAACATTTTTCTCTCAGAGGGTCCTAAGTCTTTGGAATTCCCTTCCTCAAAAGATAGCGGGTGTAGAATCTTCAAATAACTTTAAGGCAGAGCGAGATAGGTTCTTGATGACCAAAGGGGTGAAAGATTATCAGGGATATGCAGGAATGTTCTGCCATTCTCACACTAAATCTGTACTATCAACACCCTTTCTCCCCCAGCACTTCATCCCCGACTATAACGTAAATATTGCCCCCTCCACACTTCACATCAGCTCTGATGAAGAGTCACCTAGACTCGAAACGTTAGCTTGCTCTGTCTCCATGGATGCTGCCTGACACGCTATGATTTCCAGCATTTTTAGTTTTCAGTACAGATTCCAGCATCTGCAGTAATTTGCTCCTATAGGAATGTAGAGTTGAGGTTAAAATCAGATTAGCTGTGATGTTATTGAAAGGTGTAGCAGGCTGGAAGGGCCAATTGGCTTCATCGTGTTACTTGTTTGTATGTTTGTAAGCTAACCATTGATGCCAACTCGCTGACCTTGATTTGCACTCAGAAGATCATTCACCATTGTTAAATCGCCAACCTTTTCCTTATGACGGACAATAAGATTTGGTGATCCACAGAACCTCTGTTTTCTAAGTCTCACCACCCACCCAGCACAGCATTACACTGTGGAGAAACTGGGAGGTAGAGATCCCATGTTGTGCTCCCTGAGGAACACTGACATTGGGTTGAGGAGCCGGAATATTCCGCCACTGCCATCTTGTACCTTGAACCATGTGTCAGATGCTGTTTGAGAGCACTCATCGCTGAAGCATATTGAACCAGTTTACTACACTGAAGGTGCCAGGTCAATAGAAGTTATTTTTGTTGCTGTACACTATCCCAAGGGGTAATTGAGATAGGGAAGGATAGCGGAGCAGGGAATGGAGGCCACTTTAGGGATTTCAGTGATAAGGATGAGTGTTTGAAAAGAAAGACTTTACTGGAATGGGAACTAGTCTAGGTTAGCATGTTGGGTGATAGGTCAACAGGACATCCTGTGAGTTCCGAACTGATGGCAGAGATTTGCATTAACTCAAGGTCATGGAGAGTGTCAGATGTGAAGCCAGAAAAGCACAGGAAGAGTCCAGTCTGGAGATAACCTGATTGAAAGGTTCACCAGTAGGGGCTGGAGATGGAAGACTGGGATAGGGTAGGGGTTTCTGGGCCTGGGTGGGATGTTTGTCAGAGGGTTGGTGTGGACTTGATGGGCCAAATGGCCTGTTTCCACACTGTAAGGATTCTTCTTCTGATGCTACAGAGAGAGATGAGGCTGATCTTGCAGGTGAGGAGAGTGAGGGATTGGAAACTCAGTTTGGGCTCAGACAGGACACGGAGGTTACAAACTGTTTGCCTCAGCCTCAGATAGTTGCTAGGTGGAAGGCTGGAGTTGGAAATGAGGCTATAGAGTTTGTACCAAAAGTAAAAAGGGCTTGATTTGTGTCTCCTGCCAACACGCTCTGCTCTTTTGAGTTGAATAGAATGAAGAGGAGAATGGGGTGTAACTGTGGGTCTGACCAGCCCAATTTTTGAGAGATAAAATTGGGAGAGACGTACTTATAACCTCCTCTTAAAATGATGTGTTCCCTTCATAAGAAAGCTTGGCTGCACAGCGGTTAACTCTGATTTCGTCTAAAATGGGAGCGTGTTTTACAGCTTTGCCCTTTTTATTCCCATCAACATCTACCCAATTTTTTTTATGGTTGACATCAGCAGCAAAATCCTTTTCCATGTGGGAGGAAGATGTCAGTGCAGTGAGAGAGTTAAAACACAAAGGATTCACTGCATCCCTAAGGCCCAATCTCCATGCCACTTAAATTGCAATGTGTCCTTTGAAAAAAGTGCATCAGTCGAGACATAGAAACCCAGAAACATAGAAAATAGGAGCAGGAGGAGGCCATTCAGCCCTTCAAGCCTGCTCTGCCAATCATCACGATCATGGCTGATCATCTAACTCAATAGCCTAATCCTGCTTTCTCCCCATAACGTTTGATCTATTCGCCCAAAGTGCTGTATCTAGTCACTTTTTGAATACATTCAATGTTTTGTCATCAACTACTTCCTGTGGTAACGAATTGTACAGGCTCACCACTCTTTGGGTGAAGAAATGTCTCCTCATCTCCATTCTAAATCATCTACCCCAAATCCTCAAACTGTGACCCCTGGTTCTGGACACACCCACCATCGGGAACATCCTCCCTGCATCTACCCTGTCCAGTCCTGTTAGAATTTTATAAGTCTCTATGAGATCCCCCTTCATTCGTCTGAACTCTCGCAAAAACAATCCCAACCTAGTCAATCTCTCCTCATACGTCAGACCCACCATCCCCAGAATCAGCCTCGTAAACCTTTGCTGCACTCCCTCGAGAGCAGGAGCATCCTTCCTCAGAAAAGGAGACCAAAATTGCACACAATATTCCAGGTGTGGTCTCACCAAGGCCCTGTATAACTGCAGCAACACATCCCTGCTCCTGTACTCAAAACCTCTCGCAATGAAGGCCAACGTACCATTTACCTTCTTTACCGCCTGCTGCACCTGCATGCTCACCTTCAGCGACTGGTGCACAAGGACACCCAGATCCCGCTGCACACTCCCCTCTCCCAATTTACAGCCATTCAGGTAGTAACCTGCCGCCTTGTTTTTGCTTCCAAAGAGACAATTCTATTGGATCATAAGCTGCTGAGTGACTGCAGAGTGATATCTTCTTCCAATACCAGTGCAGCTTACCGGCCCCTATTCTTGCTGTCTGCAACTTCACCCACTTTGCTGATATTCAGGAGTCTTTCTAGATTCCAGCTTCCGGTACTTGCTCATTAGCTGTGGTGATTTGGATTAGTTGTCTGGTATGTGTATACCTGCTGGTCAAATAAATTATAAGCAAATCTTTCCAAAGATAGGAGAGGCAGTAACACAAAAGACACAATGGAAAATCATTGACAAAAGAAACAAAGTGGGAATAAGGAAAACTTATTTAATGTAAAGGCCTGTCATCATCAGGAATGTGCTGCCTGAAAGGTGGAAGCAGATGCAGTAGGAATGTTCAAAAAGGATTGAGATACATTTTTGAAGAAGGAAGCGTTTGCAGGAGACAGCAGAGGACAATGAGACTATTTGGGTCGTTTCAACATTTCATCAAGACATTTGAATAGATGGTGAAGGAGATAAAACTGTAAGAAATAGAAGCAGAAGTAGACCAATCAGCACCTAGAACCTGCTCTGTCGCTCATTAGGATCATGGCTAACCCAACGTTTCTCACATCCACAATCCTGCCCTTTCCCTGTAATCCTTGATTCTCCGACTTAAAGAATGTATCTATCTGTCTCAAATTTCTATATACACAAGGATGACTGATCCAGAGCTAGAGCCTTTTCAACAATTATACTCAAGTAGCTTTTGTCATAACAAAAGATGATGCCTATTGTGTGAAACTGACTTGAGTGTTCAATGGTTTAATTGATCTGTGTTTGATTAGGCAAGGCTGCTATCTGATCTGTGTTGACTATGTTTGATTGGTTAAGGCTGGACAATGACTCAGAGAAAAGTGAACAGGTAACTCTGAAGGTACAGGAAGGTGAGCTGTGAGAATTCATCTGAATGGGTTGCGATTGCAGAGGTTTTCTTGCAAATAAACAGGTCACTCGCTTAGAAGCTGGTGCCACCTTTGCAATGCTCTGAGGTCTGTAAAATCATAGAATCATAGAATCCCTACAGTGTGGAAACAGGCCCTTTGGCTCAGCAAGTCCACACCGACCCTCAGAGCATCCCACCCAGACCCATCCCCCTATAACCCACCTAATCTACACATCCCTGAACACTACGGGCAATTTAGCATGGCCAATCCACCTAGCCTGCACATCTTTGGACTGTGGGAGGAAACCCACGCAGACACAGGGAGAATGTGCAAACTCCACACAGACAGTCGCTCGAGGGTGGAATTGAACCCAGGTCCCTGGCGCTGTGAGGCAGCAGTGCTAACCACTGAGCCACCCCCAAATATAAAATATAAAATATAAAATATAAAATATAAAATATTTAATAGAGGGCCTTACAGGAATGAGTACATTCACCAATGATTATTTTGGTTGTAAAGGGATGGTCTCCCACACTGATTGGATTGTTGTGTTAGAATGAGCTCTGTATTCCTGGAGTGAGGTATGTATATGCATGATGATTTGCCATCCACTACAAGTGGAGAGGCGAAATTAAATGTCCCACACCCATGGGTGACATCAGGCAGTGCCTGTGTTTGGGGGACAAGTTTACCATCTTGTTGTAAAGGGGCCCTTGTTTGGGAATTGGTTTCCAGATGATCACTGTGGCTTTTGTATTTTGTGTTTGGAAGTCTCACCTTTGTCAGTTTGATTGAAATAGTAATTGAATGGCTTAACGCTGAATTAGGAATTTAGGAACAGGAGTAAGCTGTTCAGCACCTTGTCCCTGTTCCACCATTTAATGAGATCATGGCTGACCTGTGGCCTAACTCCATATCTGTTTGCCCATATCCCTTAATACCTTTGCTAAACAAAAATTTATCAATCTCAGATTTAAATTTCAGGCTTAAAATTAACAGTTAACTACAATTTGTGATGCTGTATGTAGTAATAACGATACTTCTATTTAATTATAGTATATTTCAGAGCTTTTAATGACCTGAAGTGCTTCACAGGACTGTTAACTGATGAAAATCTGACACAGAGTCAAATACACGACATTAGGAGAGGGACCAGAGGCATGGCGACTGAGATGGGGTATAAGATGTTTTGTAGGGTTTGTGGAGAGAGGAATACAAAGGCAGAGAGGTTTAAGGTGGGATTTGTGGAGCTTCAAGCCTAACCAATTGAAGGCATATTTGTGAAGAAATTAAAGTTGGTGCTGACCAAGAAACCAGATTGGAGGGGAAGAAGGAATCTCAGACAGTTGTGGAGTTGGAGGAGGTGACAGAGACAGGTAGGGGGCGGAGGGGACTGGAGGAGGTGACAGAGACAGGGAGGGGGGGGAGGGGACTGGAGGGGGCGGGAGGAGGTGACAGAGACAGGGAGGGGGTGGAGGGGACTGGAGGAGGTGACAAAGACAGGGGGGGGGGGGAGGGGACTGGAGGAGGTGACAGAGACAGGGAGGGACAAGGCCATAAAGGGATTTGAAAACTGGAATAAGGGTTTTGAACTGTAGGCACTGCCAAACCTGTGCACTGGTTATGTCTCTAGCCCTGGACATGGAGGCCTGGGTTCAAGTCCCACCTGCTCCAGAGGTGTGAACAGGTTGATTGGAAAAATAGGTTAATTTTTAAATATTTTAGCCAGACTTGGGAGTCAACATACCTCAACAAGCATAGCAACATTGATCCAATAGGAGGAAGTTGACAGAGTTGGGATTCAGGCAAGGGTGGAGCTGACATTCGAGACTGTGGAAGATGAGAGAAGATCGTGGAGGAGTTGGAATTTTTGAGCCTGAAGGTCACAAACTACCCTCTACCTTGACATGTACATTTAATCCATAAATTGTCCATGTCGAGGGTAAATGCCAACACTGGCTAATTAGACCTATTAGTCTGCTTCTCCATTGAGACTGTTTTCATTTGTGAAGTCCTCTCAGCAATTCAGTCATATCCCTGGCTGAACTCCCCCCTATATCCTTCTCAGTGAGGCACCTTGGGTCATTTTTGAGGTATACGATAATGGTTCTGAAAAGGCTAATGCTGAAGATGGCATCAAACTCGACCTAACCTGATGGCATTTATAAGGAATGGCTATTGAGGAAGACAGACCAACCATCTCAGTCTCCTCATAGTCCAAGTAACAATGCCTGTCTATTTTCCTTGATCTGTTTGGACCAAGTAGACCCTGTAGACTCGGTTAGAAAGGTGGTAACTGTCTGCCCAACCATATGTTTGGCAGCGGTTGGCATTGCACACCCACATTGCTCATCTTTATGCAGTGTTAAAGATGCTACATCAATGCACGTTGTTGTTGATGAAAGCTCTGTAGATATATACATTGCAGAATGGGGATCATTCTGTGTATTGTCCCTGATACTGCTGTTGGAATGAACAATCCAAATTTTACTGGCCTGATCAAAACCTCGAATTTTTTAAGGGGAAAGTGTATAAAAACATACAGCAATGATCTTTGTTTCAAACACTCCATGCTTCAGCAACTCTATATAAATAAATTGTCTTTCTTCACTTATGTAATTGCAATTTGGAATTATTCACAGATTCCTTAGAGGCAAGAACCTTCACCAATTTGCTTTTTGCAACTACTTTTGTAACGTAAAGGCTCTCTCGCGCGCTCTCTCTCTCACTCTCTCTGTCTCGGCTGTCTCTGTTCAGGTCGATTAGCCCCAGTGCTGCCTATTGATGTAATGGGAGGAATGAAATCCAGTGCATTAATTCATCTCTTCATTCCTGACCTTTCTCTATTCTCCTATAATGACAGTGCGTGCTGACAGAGGGATGAAAATACTGTCGAAGAACCTCCAGCGAGAAGACTTGTACTTCATCAGTCAGATTGTTCTTTTTGAACTGTCACATGGATTTTGCTCCCAGCTCCCTGTGAAATGAATTGACTGAATGATATAGGCTTTTGATTATTTAAGGCAAGAAGTTCATTAAGAAACCGATTGTGAGCACAGCACGTTGCAACGTCATGCTTGCCATATGGATTAAAAGCTATCCCACCTCGAAAAAACAAATTTAATTACTATCTAATAGTATTTCAACTCAATTTTCAATGTAATATGCAAGTCTAATAGCATTAGTGGTGTGAAATGATACAATCTCCAGTCACTCTGACTTCTTAGGAGCAGAAAGGCTGACGTTTCGGCCTAGACCCTTCATCAGAAATGGGGGAGGGGAAGGGGGTTCTGAAATAAATAGGGAGACGGGGGAGGCGGATAGAAGATGGATAGAGGAGAAGATAGGTGGAGAGGAAACAGACAGGTCAAAGAGGCGGGGATGGAGCCAGTAAAGGTGAGTGTAGGTGGGGAGGTAGGGAGGAGATAGGTCAGTCCAGAGAGGACGGACAGGTCAAGGGGCCGGGATGAGGTTAGTAGGTAGGAGATGGGGGGGGGGCTTGAGGTGGGAGGAGGGGATAGGTGGGAGGTAGCACAGGTTAGGGAGGCGGGGACGAGCTGGGCTGGTTTTGGGATGCAGTCGGGGGAGGGGAGATTTTGAAGCTTGTGAAGTCTACATTGATACCATTGGGCTGCAGGGTTCCCAAGCTGAATATGAGTTGTTGTTCCTGCAACCTTCGGGTAGCATCATTGTGGCACTGCAGGAGACCCTTGCGAACTGAGCGTAGGTGTTCTGCAAAGCGGTCCCCAAGCCTCCGCTTGGTTTCTCCGATGTAGAGGAGGCCACAATGGGTACAGCGGATGCAGTATACTACATTGGCAGATGTGCAGGTGAACATCTGCTTGATGTGGAAAGACTTTTATTGCGAACCGAGCGTAGGTGTTCTGCAAAGCTCGCAATAAACAATTGCACCTCCCAGTCGCGAACCATTTCAACTCCCCCTCCCATTCCTCAGACAACATGTCCATCCTGGGCCTCCTGCAGTGCCACAACGATGCCACCCGAAGGTTGCAGGAACAGCAACTCATATTCCGCTTGGGGACCCTGCAGCCCAATGGTATCAATGTGGATTTCACAAGCTTCAAAATCTCCCCTCCCCCTACCGTGTCCCAAAACCAGCCCAGCTCGTCCCCGCCTCCCTAACCTGTTCTTCCTCCCACCTATCCCCTCCTCCCACCTCAAGCCGCACCCCCATCTCCTACCTACTAACGTCATCCCGCCCCCTTGACCTGTCTGTCCTCCCTGGACTGACCTATCTCCTCCCTACCTCCCCACCTACACTCACCTTTACTGGCTCCATCCCCGCCTCTTTGACCTGTCTGTTTCCTCTCCATCTATCTTCTCCTCTATCCATCTTCTATCCGCCTCCCCCTCTCTCCCTATTTATTTCAGAACCCCCTTCCCCTCCCCCATTTCTGAAGAAGGGTCTAGACCCGAAACGTCAGCCTTCCTGCTCCTCTGATGCTGCTTGGCCTGCCGTGTTCATCCAGCTCTACACCTTGTTATCTCAGATTCTCCAGCATCTGTAGTTCCTACTATCTCTGACTTCTTACACTGGCAAATTTCATTGATTTTATTTCTAATAGTGTTCACCTTTTGAAAGCACAGAACAAATTCTAATAGTTCAATAGATAGCACAGTAGTAAATCTTTCTTATCTGAGAAAAATCTGATTCAAACTGTTTGGAGGAGAATAGCACAACATGGTATTAATGAGTAAAAGCCCTAACTCGTGCTTCTGAAATTCTTGCCTGCTGTGTTAAAGGGTTTTTAATCTTAATACAAGGCTTATTTATGTGCATAAAAGAGCAGCCTGTGTCCTACGGAAACCATGTCAATTTCCACCTCTTCCATCCCCTGATTATTCCTTGCTGTTGAACGTCTCAATCACATTAACTTTAGATATGTCAATTCCAACAAATACATGGTCTGCCTCCCACATTCTACTCAAAACCCTGAAGAAGGGTCATTGGCCTTGGAATTCAGATTCAAAGTTCCTTGAAAGTGGAGTCCCAGGTAGATAGGACAGTGAAGAAGGCATTTAGTATGCTTGCCTTTATTGGTCAGTGCATTGTGTATAAGAGTTGGGAGGTCATGTACAGCCCATTGGTTAGGCCACTGTTGGAATACTGTGTGCAATTCTGGTCTCCCTGCTATAGGAAGAATGTTGTGAAACTTGAAAGGCTTCAGAAAAGATTTACAAGGATGTTGCCAGGGTTGGAGAGTTTGAGCTATAGGGAGGGGCTGAATATCTGGGGCTGTTTTCTCTGGAGCATTGGAGGCTGTGAGGTGACCTTATAGAAGTTTCTAAAGTCATGAGGAGCATGGAGAGGGTGAACAGTCAAGGTCTTTTCCCCAGGGTAGAGGAATCTAAAACTAGAGGGCATAGGTTTAAGGTGAGAGGAGAAAGATTTAAAAGGGATCTAAGGGGCAACGTTTTCACTCAGAGGCTGGTGTGTGTATGGAATGAGCTGCCAGAGGAAGTGGTGGAGGCTGGTACAATTACATTTAAAAGGCATCTGGATGGGTACAGGAATAAGAAGGGTTTAGAGGGACACGGACCAAATGCTGGAAAATGGGACTCGATTATTTTAGGATATCTGATCAGCATGGATGAATTGGACTAAAGGTCTGTTTCTGTGCTGTGCATGTCTGTGACCCAAAACATTAACTCTGTGTTCATTTCCCAGATGCTGCCAGACCTGCTGGGTTTTCCCAGCAATTTCTGCTTTTGTTTGTTTCAGGCCTCCAGCATCCACAGTCCTTTGTCTTATTTTACCCAAAGGTCTGCTGTGCATGTCCTAACTCTCACCAAGTCCCTTTTGTTGTGTTATGCCTCGCAGCAGGTGTGTGATATACCTTTAAAGGACATGCTCAGGATATCATCACCATATGATAGCATGTCACCTAATCATTGCCAAGTTCTCGGTCTCCATCATACTGAGCTCTCACCTTCTGAAGCATGACGTGCTGAGGGAAATGCACATCTGGATTGCATAGCTTGAGCCCAGACTCGGAAGTGGTTGTGATGGTAGTGTATGCATGTAAATACCAGGAGGTGAATTCTTCAATACTATGTGAGCCACATCTCCATTCCAGGAGCTACTTTAAGTATCACAGTGTGAGAAGATGGGGCAGGTCATCAGTATGTGTTGAAGCCTCACATCATCTTTCCACATTTTACTCATGTGCTTACCAGATTCATAGAGGTTTACAGCATGGAAGCAGGCCCTTCAGCCCAACTTGCCCATGCTGCTCAGTTTTCGCAATTAATCTTTTTATTTTATTCATTCATGGGATGACAGCATCTATTGCCCATCAGGGGGCAATTGCAGTTGAGAGTCAACCACATTGCTGTGGGTCTGGAGTCACATGTAGGCCAGACCAGGTAAGGATGACAGTTTCCTTCCCTAAAAGGCATTAGTGAACCAAATGGGTTTTTCCCAACAATCAGCAATGCATTTACATGTCCCTCTAAACCCTTCCTACTCCTATACCCATCCAGATGCCTTTTAAATGTTGTAATTGTACCACTTCCTCTGGCAGCTCATTCCATACACGCACCACCCTCTGTGTGAAAACGTTGCCCCTTAGATCCCTTTTAAATCTTTCTCCTCTCACCTTAAACCTATGCCCTCTAGTTTTAGATTCCTCTACCCTGGGGAAAAGACCTTGACTATTCACCCTCTCCATGCCCCTCATGACTTTAGAAACTTCTATCAGGTCACCTCACAGCCTCCAATGCTCCAGAGAAAACAGCCCCAGATATTCAGCCCCTCCCTATAGCTCAAACCCTCCAACCCTGGCAAAATCCTTGTAAATCTTTTCTGCATTAGACTCTTACTTCCAGATATTTATTGAATTCAAATTCCACCATCTGCCGTGGTGGGATTCAAACCCGGGTCCCCGGAACATTATCTGGCTCTCTGGATTAACAGTCTAGTGATAATACCACTAGGCCATTGCCTCCCCTAATCTAGTCTTATTTGCCTGTGCTTGGTCCATATGCCTCCATACCTATCCTATCCTTGTACCTGTCTAAATGTTTCTTAAATGACAAAATTGTACTTGCTTATACCACTACCTCTGGCAGCCCGTTCCAAACACTCACCCCCCTCCGTGTGAAGAAGTTGCCCCTCTTTTGTATCTCTCTCCCTCACCTTAAACCTAGGCCCTCTAGTTTTAGATTCCCCTACTAGTTCGCACCTGGCAAGGTTTTGATTTTTAAAATTCTCATCTTTGTTTCAAATCCCTCCGTGGCCCATCCATCCCCATCTCTGCCATCACCTGCAGCTGCACAAGATATCAATGCACTTTTCATTTTGGCTTTTTCAGCCTGAATTTTAATCACTCTAGCACTCTGGTGCTAAGTTCTGGAACACCATCCCTCACCCTCATCAAATCTCTTCCTTGCTTTCGTCCCTTAAGAAATGCTTTGAAACCTACCTTTGTCACCAAATCTTTGGCCATGACATGAGCCTAGTGTTTCCCAACATGGCTGTGTCTCCTCTTGCTTCATAATGTTCCTTGTGAAGATCCTTGGGACATTTATTTACATATAAGGGGCCATCTCAGTATAAGAACATAGAGCAGTACAGCCCTTCGGCCCATGATGTTGTGTGGACCTATTATCCTACTCTAAGATCAAACTACCCTGCATACCATATCATCCATATGCCTATCCAAGAGTCATTTAAATGTATAAGTTAGTCTTGTTGTTGGAACATGCTCCCCCACACTGCACCCAGTTTGTTCATCCTTCAGGGATAGGTGATTACTTAGTCTGTAACTGGGCGAGTAATCGCTCTTGCATATTATGTTAGTAATTTTTCTAGAACTTGGGTTGATGGTAGCGCTGGCAAAGCAGCCATTATTGCCCATTCCTTGTGGTCCTGAGGGGGTTAAGATTCAATTGTGATGTTTGGGCTGGAGTTACGTGTAGATCAGGGCTTCTCAAAGTGGGGGTCATGAGTGAAGATGTGGGGCCTGGGAGACTAATGGCTGTTAGGAGTTCCAAAGTGCACAGCGGCTTTGAATCCTCGTGTATTTTACAATCTGTGGGCACAGCCGAAATGCTGGGCCCCCACATGGGGATGATCAGTTGGCTTTAAATTCTTTTGCCAGATGAGGGGATCCTCTCCCATACCTTCCCTAGTCCCCACCCCCTCCTCTAACAGGGTGCATCCCCTCCCCCATCACTCTCACTGCTCTCAACTGGGGGGTAACACCACAGTTTGAGGCTGGAAACAGCAACCCGAGTGCAAAAATACTGCCTTGATGTAGATGCAAGGTTTCCTTATCATAGAGATTGTGAAAGAACCACCGACTGGTTTGTTTACAGCCTGGAAACTCTCGATGGTCATTGTCTGGTGTTGTGAGATGATCCAAATGTGGGGTGGTATCACCACGCTGACTCTGCGTTTTGGTTCCAGTAAACTCTGATGATCTTAATTCCAAACACATTCGCACACACACAGGTCTGGCAGTGTGGGGGCAGCATGGAGGTCCTGCCATGCTCACGAGTGGCCCATATCGAACGCACAAAGAAGCCATACAACAACGACATTGACTACTATGCCAAGCGTAATGCCCTCCGAGCTGCTGAGGTCTGGATGGATGACTTCAAATCACACGTCTATATGGCATGGAACATACCGATTAATGTAAGTATGGGCAAGGCAGGTAAAAATACATGATCTAGAAATGGTTGTGGCCACCGGTGATAGTCTATTTGAGAAGGAGGTAGAGGTATTGGTTAGGGAGCCTGTAGGAGCTAGCAGTATGTTGTCATAGAGTCATACAGCACGGAAACAGACCCTTCGGTACAACCAGTCCATACGGAACATAATCCTGAACTAAACTAGTCCCACCTGCCTGCTCCTGGCCCATATCCCTCCAAACCTTTCCTATTCATGTACTTATCCAAATGTTGTAATTGTACCCGCATCCACTACTTCCTCGTATTGTCAGTCATTATCAGATACCTCTAAAGGTCGAGAGGTTAAATCTGTGCCTTGACCTGAATAATGCTATTTGGTTCTCTTGGCCAGTGCTCCACACCTTTGGTCAGTAACATCTCACATTCCAAAGAGGCTCCAATGTTAAATAAAACTAGTCATTTAACCTACTCAATGGGGTAAGAGTTCAGCAGAGCACAAATGGTAATTAGAAAGGGCCCAATTTGTACTTCAGTTGAAATCTGTTATTCCAGTTTAGTAGCAACTGGAAGATCCACATCATTTCAATATTGTAGATTAGAAACAAGCGCTCCTTAATGTGACAGAGTCTTGGGACCGTTGCAATGTCCCATGCCATAGGACTGGAAACACAAGGGGAAGTGGTGCCTTCCTGGGAGACTGGGAATAGACTTTTAACCTGTTTGAGTGTAGCGGCTGAATTTGTTGTTTGTTGGGGTGCAAATCCTGTGGGGCATTCAGGGGTTAGAACCTCAGGCTGTGCTATGTAGGAATTACATGCACCTACGGTGATGCAGCAATTGTGATCTGTATCACAAACAGGCCAACTCTGTGTTGGATCGAGTTCTGAGTCACTGAGAGGCCCATCATGTGACTTCCAGCTCCCAAACCTGGAAGAACTGGAAACTTCCATGGGAGTCTGTCACCTCTCCAAGCGACTGCCTCAAAGACTCCCTCGAGAATGGAGGGGGTAGTTTGGAGGAGAGAGGAGGGAGACGGGGAGTTTGGAGAAGGGAGAGCTCAGGAAGGGGGAGCTTGGAGAAGTGGGATGGTTGGAGAGGTGGAATTTTAGTGATGGGGGAGCTTGGGGATAGAATCAGAGTGGTCTATAGCACAGAAAAAGGCCCTTCGGCCCATCAAGTTTGCGCCTGTTCAAAGCAATCACCTCACTATTCTAATCCCACTTCCCAGCCCTTAGTCCCTGCCTTGGCATCACAAGTGCACATCTAAATCCTTTTTCTTTAGAGCAGGAGGAGTTTGAGGGGGATGTTTGAGGGCGCAATGTGAGAGGGAGGAGTTTGGGGAAGGCGAGTTGGGGAGCGAAGCATTATGAATTTTTTTTAAAAGTTGTTAAAATGTTGAATGTTGAGAAAAGGACAACGTTTGACTGAGAATCATTCAAATGAATGAGAAGAAATCTGTTTTCCAACCACGATAAGGAACGATGACCTTGAAGATTTTGAATGACCAATGGGGGGGAAGAGCAGGGAATGATACAAATGCAGGGAAGAGGTCACATGATGAATGATCTTGGAAATAGGTCCAACCAGAACTGGCAACCATCATGGCCCCTGGAGCTCTGCTTTGTGAAAGTTGGTCTGGTATTGACCTTCAATAGTGGGATAGGCTTTGCCTGTTCCATTCCCAAGGGAAAACTTTAATCATGAAATTCCTCCCCACGCACCCTCCTTTGCTTCAAGCTTTGTTTTAAATACAACGAAGAATAATGGAGCACTAATCAGTTACTGGGCCTCTTTAGCTATGAAATCAGGAGAGGTGAGGACCAATGAGATACAACTCATTTCCATCTCTTTGTATGGAGCATGACCCAGTGGCCGGTTTGAGGACCGGTTTGTCCTCAGCTGGATAGAAATTATATCCCAAGCATCAATACAATGTGTCCTCAGTTACTCAGGAAAGAAATGTTGGTTTTTCCATAACCACCCAAACTTCAACAAGATAAAAAGAGGGATATCTCAGAGCACCTTAAGTCACTTCATTACTTTCATGAGTGATCACTGGGTAGCGAGAGCATTTGGAGGCAGGAGGTGGTGTAATGAAATGTTTTAATGAGGAAATGATGCAGTCAGTTAACACACAGCAAGCTCCCACAACAAGCAGTGTGACCAAGGCCAACTTTTATACTGGGAATATATAGTCACCAGGATTTTTTTAATATTGAAGATTAAAGAATGGTCTAATAGAGGCCTTTGAGAAAGATAGATGTGATAGAGAGAAATTGATACTGCAGTGGGGAAGAGTCTGGGGAAGTGTTGCTGTAATGATACTGGATTAGTAACCCAAAACCTCAGCTCATTGTTCTGCATTCAATTCCAACTGTAGCAGATGGTGAAGTCTGAATTCAATTGAACAAACCTGGAACCAGTACTAGCCTAATGGTGACCAGTGTCAGTTGTAAAAGTCTGTCTGATTCACTAATGCCCCTTAGGGGAGGAAATATAGCCTAGATGTGACTCCAGACCCACAGCAACGTGGTTTACTCTTAACTGCCCTCTGTAATTAGGGATGGGCAATAAATGCTGGCCTGGCCAATGACACCCTCATCCCATAAGTGAATAAGTGGATTTAACTTTAAAATGAGAGCCAGGCCAGTTAGAAGCAGATTCTGCATACACACAGAATTTTGGAAATCTTAAGTTTTTGTCTCTCAAAATGTTGAGACCGAGAGTCAATGGAAAATTTCAAAACTAACATTGATTGATTCGTGTTAAGCCAGGTTTAATGAACTAAGGTGGATAAATGGAATGGAATCAAGATACAGAGCAGGAGGAAACTCAACTGAATGTTGTTCAAGGACCTGAATGGTGCTGACGTTCCCACTGGGAAATGAGAAGAGTTGAAATTGACCCTTAACTGTCTTAGTTCCACAGTTTTTACTGCAGGCCCCTGACCATCCAGTGCTTTAACTATTGTTTTGTAAGTGATCTGTAAAGGACATGCTCAATTGAAAAATGATCTCCCAGAGAATAAAAAGATTTATTGTACAATGAAGTGCAGGATTGCAACAGATTGGCTAATGGGTCAATTACACACATTGGCCAAAAGTGTTTACCCCATGAAGCAAACAAGATTTCACACGAGTGTCACTATATCCCATTTATAACACAGTTTATTCAGAGACAGTGGCAGCAATTACATTAAGTGAGAGAAGGAGAACACATTTTCTCCGTTTTGAATCTATTAGAAATTTGAAAAGGCAAATGGATTTGAATATGAGGGGGATACATTTACAGGGTTATGTTAATAAAAGTGAGATATGGAACCCAATTGGACCGGAAATAGTACAAGCTCGACAGGTGTACTTCTATGATAAAGAGATAACAAGATGTAGAACTGGATGAACACAGCAGGCCAAGCAGCATCAGAGGAGCAGGAAAGCTGACATTTCGGGCCTAGACCCTTCTTCAGAAATGGGGGAGAGGAAGGAGATTCTGAAATAAATAGGGAGAAGGGGAGAGGTGGATAGAAGATGGATAGAGGAGAAGATAGGTGGAGAGGAGACAGACAGGTCAAAGAGGCGGGATGGACCCAGTAAAGGTGAGTGTAGGTGGGGAGTTAGGGAGGAGATAGGTCAGTCCAGGGAGGACGGACAGGTCAAGGGGG
>NC_063355.1:43691841-43692341 GCF_021869965.1 Rhincodon typus | reverse complement strand
GAGGTGGGAGGAGGGGATAGGTGGGAGGAAGAACAGGTTAGGGAGGCGGGGACGAGCTGGGCTGGTTTTGGGATGCGGTAGGGGGGAGGGGAGATTTTGAAGCTTGTGAAATCCACATTGATACCATTGGGCTGCAGGGTTCCCAAGCAGAATAGGAGTTGCTGTTCCTGCAACCTTCGGGTGGCATCGTTGTGGCACTGCAGGAGGCCCAGGATGGACATGTCGTCTGAGGAATGGGAGGGGGAGTTGAAATGTCTCGCGACTGGGATGTGCAGTTGTTTATTGCGAACCGAGCGTAGGTGTTCTGCAAAGTGGTGCCCAAGCCTCTGCTTGGTTTCCCCGACGTAGAGGAGGCCACAACGGGTACAGCGGATACAGTATACCGCATTAGCAGATGTGCAGGTGAACTTCTGCTTGATGTGGAAGGTCTTCTTGGGGCCTGGGATGGGGGTGAGGGGGGTGGTGTAGGGGCAGGTGTAGCACTTCCTGCGGTTGCAGGG
>NC_063355.1:43690881-43691741 GCF_021869965.1 Rhincodon typus | reverse complement strand
CTGGGTTGTCTGGGAGTGGAATGCCTCATCCTGGGAGGCGAAGTAATAGGGAATAGGGGATGGCATTTTTGCAGGAAGGTGGGTGGGAGGAGGTGTATTCTAGGTAGCTGTGGGAGTCGGTGGGCTTGAAATGGATATCGGTTTCTAGGTGGTTGCCGGAGATGGAAACAGAGATGTCCAGGAAGGAGAGAGAGGTATCGGAGATGGTCCAAGTGAACTTAAGGTTGGGGTGGAAGGTGTTGGTGAAGTGGATGAACTGTTCGAGCTCCTCGTGGGAGCACGAGGCAGCGCCAATTCAGTCATCGATGTAACGGAGGAAGAGGTGGGGTTTAGGGCCAGTGTAGGTACGGAAGAGGGATTGTTCCACGTAACCTACAAAGAGGCAGGCATAGCTTGGGCCCATGCGGGTACCCATGGCCACCCTCTTTGTCTGTAGGAAGTGGGAGGAATTGAAAGAGAAGTTGTTGAGTGTGAGGACGAGTTCGGATAAGCGGATGAGGGTGTCAGTGGAGGGGGACTGGTCGGGCCTGTGGGACAGGAAGAAGCAGAGGGCCTTTAGGCCATCTGTATGGGGAATGCAGGTGTATAGGGACTGGACGTCCATGGTAAAGATGAGGTGTTGGGGACCAGGGAATCAGAAGTTTTGGAGGAGGTGGAGGGCATGGGTTGTGTCACAGACGTAGGTGGGGAGTTCCTGGACCAAGGGGGAGAAAATGGAGTCAAGATAGATGGAGATAAGTTTGGTGGGGCAGGAGCAGGCAGAGACAATGGGTCGACCAGGGCAGTCAGGTTTGTGGATTTTGGGAAGGAGATAGAAGTGGGCGGTGCGGGGTTGGGGAATGATGAGGTTGGAGGCTGTG
>NC_063355.1:43680368-43685881 GCF_021869965.1 Rhincodon typus | reverse complement strand
TAGGGAGGAGATAGGTCAGTCCAGGGAGGACGGACAGGTCAAGGGGGTGGGATGAGGTTAGTAGGTAGGAGATGGGGGTGGGGCTTGAGGTGGGAGGAGGGGATAGGTGGGAGGAAGAACAGGTTAGGGAGGCGGGGACGAGCTGGGCTGGTTTTGGGATGCGGTAGGGGGGAGGGGAGATTTTGAAGCTTGTGAAATCCACATTGATACCATTGGGCTGCAGGGTTCCCAAGCAGAATAGGAGTTGCTGTTCCTGCAACCTTCGGGTGGCATCGTTGTGGCACTGCAGGAGGCCCAGGATGGACATGTCGTCTGAGGAATGGGAGGGGGAGTTGAAATGTCTCGCGACTGGGATGTGCAGTTGTTTATTGCGAACCGAGCGTAGGTGTTCTGCAAAGTGGTGCCCAAGCCTCTGCTTGGTTTCCCCGATGTAGAGGAGGCCACAACAGGAACAGCAGATACAGTATACCGCATTAGCAGATGTGCAGGTGAACTTCTGCTTGATGTGGAAGGTCTTCTTGGGGCCTGGGATGGGGGTGAGGGGGGTGGTGTAGGGGCAGGTGTAGCACTTCCTGCGGTTGCAGGGAAAAGTGCCAGGTGTGGTGGGGCTGGTGGGGAGTGTGGAGCAGACAAGGGTGTCATGGAGAGAGTAGTCCCTCCGGAAAGCAGATAAGGGTGGGGAGGGAAAAATGTCTTTGGTGGTGGGGTCGGATTGCAGATGGCGGAAGTGTTGGAGGATGATGCGTTGGATCCGGAGGTTGGTGGGGTGGTACGTGAGGACGAGGGGGATTCTGTTTTGGTTGTTATTGCAGGGAGGGGCTGTGAGGGATGAGTTGCGGGAAATGTGAGAGACATGGTCGAGGGCGTTCTCGACCACTGAGGGGGGGATGTTGCGGTCCTTGAAAAATGAGGACAGCTGGGTTGTCTGGGAGTGGAATGCCTCATCCTGGGAGGCGAAGTAATAGGGAATAGGGGATGGCATTTTTGCAGGAAGGTGGGTGGGAGGAGGTGTATTCTAGGTAGCTGTGGGAGTCGGTGGGCTTGAAATGGATATCGGTTTCTAGGTGGTTGCCGGAGATGGAAACAGAGATGTCCAGGAAGGAGAGAGAGGTATCGGAGATGGTCCAAGTGAACTTAAGGTTGGGGTGGAAGGTGTTGGTGAAGTGGATGAACTGTTCGAGCTCCTCGTGGGAGCACGAGGCAGCGCCAATTCAGTCATCGATGTAACGGAGGAAGAGGTGGGGTTTAGGGCCAGTGTAGGTACGGAAGAGGGATTGTTCCACGTAACCTACAAAGAGGCAGGCATAGCTTGGGCCCATGCGGGTACCCATGGCCACCCTCTTTGTCTGTAGGAAGTGGGAGGAATTGAAAGAGAAGTTGTTGAGTGTGAGGACGAGTTCGGATAAGCGGATGAGGGTGTCAGTGGAGGGGGACTGGTCGGGCCTGTGGGACAGGAAGAAGCAGAGGGCCTTTAGGCCATCTGTATGGGGAATGCAGGTGTATAGGGACTGGACGTCCATGGTAAAGATGAGGTGTTGGGGACCAGGGAATCAGAAGTTTTGGAGGAGGTGGAGGGCATGGGTTGTGTCACAGACGTAGGTGGGGAGTTCCTGGACCAAGGGGGAGAAAATGGAGTCAAGATAGATGGAGATAAGTTTGGTGGGGCAGGAGCAGGCAGAGACAATGGGTCGACCAGGGCAGTCAGGTTTGTGGATTTTGGGAAGGAGATAGAAGTGGGCGGTGCGGGGTTGGGGAATGATGAGGTTGGAGGCTGTGGGTGGGAGGTCACCTGAAGTGATGAGGTTGTGGATGGTTTGGGAGATGATGTTTTGGTGGTCGGGGGTGGGGTCATGATCAAGGGGGTGGTAGGAGGAGGTGTCGGAGAGTTGGTGTCTGGCCTCGGCGATGTAGAGGTCAGTGCGCCATACTACAACTGCGCCTCCCTTGTCTGCGGGTTTTATGGTGAGGTTGGGATTGGAGCAGAGGGAGCGGAGGGCTGCACGTTCTGCGGGGGAGAGGTTGGAGTGGGTGAGACGGGTGGAGAGGTTGAGGCGATTGATGTCTCGACGGCAGTTGGAGATGAAGAGGTCGAGGGAGGATAGGAGGCGTTGGGGTGGTGTCCAGGAGGAGGGGGTGTGTTGGAAGCGGGAGAAGGGGTCAGTAGAGGGAGGGTTAGGCTCACGATTGAAGAAGTAAGCGCGGAGGCGGCGGAAAAACTGTTCAACGTCCAAGCGTGAGCGGTATTCGTTGATGTGTGGGTGGAGGGGAACAAAGGTGAGCTCTTTACTGAGGACTGACCGTTTGTCCTCAGTAAGGGGGAGGTCTGGGGGTATGGTGAAGACTCGGCAGGGCTGGGTGCTGCTGTCTCCTCTGGAGTGGCTGGCTGTGGAGGTGGTGGGCGGAGCGACGTCGGCGGTGGGCGGAGCGATGTTGGCGGTGGGCGGAGCGATGTCGGCAAGTGTACTTTTATGCTCTGCACCTCAACAATTATCCCTGTTTCACTTTCGCAGAATCCAGGAGTTGATTTTGGCGATGTTTCTGACAGAGTAGCACTGCGCAAAAGGTTGAACTGTCGGAGTTTCAGATGGTACAGAGACAATGTCTATCCTGAAATGAGGATCTACAACAACACTATCACCTATGGAGAGGTAACCTTTCACAGTGATACTGTCTTCCAGATAGTTGCAACCTGAACTGGAATTTTAAAGATGACCTGATAGGGGCTATAACTAATGTCCACATAATATTGTGGATTCAAATCCAGGTCCAGAAAACTTGAAAACAAGATCAAAACAGACACTCCCACTCCAATAGTGAGGGAGATAGTAGGAACTGCAGATGCTGGAGAATCTGAGATAACAAGATGTAGAGCTGGATGAACACAGCAGGCCAAGCAGCATCAGAAAAACATTTTCTGAAGAAGGGTCTAGGCCCGAAACGTCAGCCTTCCTGTTCCTCTGATGCTGCTTGGCCTGCTGTGTTCATCCAGCTCCACACCTTGTTATCCCAATAGTGAGGGAGTTCTGCAGGGTCAGAGGTGCCAACTCTTTCTCACATTAAACCAAGGCCAGGTCTGCTGTTTGGAGCGAAAGTAAAATATCACATTGCACTATTTCAAAGAAGAGCGGTGAAATCTTCGGTTCTGTGGCCAATACTTACCTTATTTTTTATTCATCTCTGGATGTGGGTGTCGCTGGCTGGGAGGGAGTTCAAATACAGGTTTGCAAAAATGATACCTGGACAGGATAAGGGTTAAATCGAGGAGAGATTACGAAAATTAGGCCTGTGTTCTCTAGAAATTTGATGATCTGACCAAAGTCTTCAAGATGTTAACAGGAAAAGACAGGGTAGATAAAGATAAACGATTTCCACTGGTTGAGGATTCTAGAACCAGGGGCATAGTCTGAGAATCAGGGCCAGACCATTCAGGAGCGATGTTAGGAAGCACTTCGACACACAAAGGGTTGGGAGAGGTTTGGAACTCTCTTCCACAAACAGCACTGGATGCTGGGTGAGTTGTTCATTTTAACTCCAAGTGAAATAACTCCACAGAGGCCGGTATCCCAACACCAAATCACCCTTTATTTACATGTGCGCATTACACTAGCTGGAGCCAGCCAGCTCAGAGTCAGTCGCACAAACTGAGGAGATTCTAATCTCCTGTTTTATTTGCCTTATTTTTTTCCCACTGAGGCTATTCGAATCTCTTGGTTATATTGGTCAACCAGGGCTTCCCTGATTGGCCTGGGTTAACAACCCCAATCAACAACCTCATAGTCAGAGATAGTAGGAACTGCAGATGCTGGAGAATCTGAGATAACAAGGTGTAGAGCTGGATGAACACAGCAGGCCAAGCAGCATCAGAGGAGCAGGAAAGCTGACGTTTTGGGCCTAGACCCTTCTTCAGTAATGGAGGAGGGGAAGGGGGTTCTGAAATAAATAGGGAGAGAGGGGGAGGCGGATAGAAGATGGATAGAGGAGAAGATAGGTGGAGAGGAGACAGACAGGTCGAAAAGGCGGGGATGGAGCCAGTAAAGGTGAGTGTAGGTGGGGAGGTTTGGAGTGGATAGGACAGTCCAGGGAGGACGGACAGGTCAAGGGGGCGGGATGAGGTTAGTAGGTAGGAGATGGGGGTGGGGCTTCAGGTGGGAGGAGGGGACAGGTGGGAGGTAGGACAGGTTAGAGAGGCGGGGACGAGCTGGGCTGGTTTTGGGATGCGGTAGGGGGAGGGGAGATTTTGAAGCTTGTGAAGTCCACATTGATACCATTGGGCTGCAGGGTTCTCAAGCAAAATATGAGTTGCTGTTCCTGCAACCTTCGGGTGGCATCGTTGTGGCACTGCAGGAGGCCCAGGATGGACATGTTGTCTGAGGAATGGGAGGGGGAGTTGAAATGGTTCGCGACTGGGATGTGCAGCTGTTTATTGCGAACAGAGCGTAGGTGTTCTGCAAAGCGGTGCCCAAGCCTCCGCTTGGTTTCCCCGATGTAGAGGAGGCCACGTCTGGAACGGCGGATACAGTATACCACATTAGCAGATGCGCAGGTGAACATCTGCTAGACTCCACCTTGGTCCAGGAACTCCCTACCTACGTCCGTGACATCACCCACGCCCTCCACTTCCTCCAGAACTTCCAATTCCCAGGTCCCCAACACCTCATCTTTACCATGGACGTCTCGTCCTGATACACCTGCATCCCCCTTCCGAAGGCCTAAAGGCCCTCCACTTCTTCCTGTCCCGCAGGCCCGACCAGTCCCCCTCCACTGACACCCTCATCGGCTTAGCCGAACTCGTCCTCACCCTCAACAACTTCTCTTTCAATTCCTCCCACTTCCTACAGACAAAGGGGGTGGCCATGGGTACCCGCACGGGCCTAAGCTATGCCTGCCTCTTTGTAGGTTACGTGGAACAATCCCTCTTCCGTACCTACACTGGCCCTAAACCACACCTCTTCCTCCGTTACATTGATGACTGTATTGCCACCGCCTCGTGCTCCCACAAGGAGCTCGAACAGTTCATCCACTTCACCAACACCTTCCACCCCAACCTTAAGTTTACCTGGGCCATCTCTAACACCTCTCTCACCTTCCTGGACCTCTCTGTCTCCATCTCTGGCAACCACCTAGAAACCAATATCCATTTTAAGCCCACTGACTCCCGCAGCTACCGAGAATACACCTCCTCCCACCCACCTTCCTGCAAAAATGCCATCCCCTATTCCTAATTCCTTCACCTCTGCCGCATCTGCTCCCAGGATGAGGCATTCCACTCCCGTACATCTCAGATGTCCTCGTTTTTCAAGGACCCCAACTTCCCCCCCTCAGTGGTTGAGAACGCCCTCGACCGTGTCTCCCGCATCTCCCGCAACTCATCCCTCACACCCACTCCCCGCAATAACAACCAAAACAGAATCCCCTGCATCCTCACGTACCACCCCACCAACCTCCAGATCCAACGCATCATCCTCTGACACTTCCGCCATCTGCAATCCGACCCCACCACCAAAGACATTTTT
>NC_063355.1:43646308-43680268 GCF_021869965.1 Rhincodon typus | reverse complement strand
AGTCGCGAACCATTTCAACTCCCCCTCCCATTCCTCAGACGACATGTCCATCCTGGGCCTCCTGCAGTGCCACAACGATGCTACCCGAAGGTTGCAGGAACAGCAACTCATATTCCGCTTGGGAACCCTGCAGCCCAATGGTATCAATGTGGATTTCACAAGCTTCAAAATCTCCCCTCCCCCTACTGCATCCCAAAACCAGTCCAGCTCGTCCCCGCCTCCCTAACCTGTTCTTCCTCCCACCTATCCCCTCCTCCCACCTCAAGCCGCACCCCCATCTCCTACCTACTAACCTCATCCCTCCCCCTTGACCTGTCCGTCCTCCCTGGACTGACCTATCTCCTCCCTAACTCCCCACCTACACTCACCTTTACTGGCTCCATCCCCACCTCTTTGACCTGTCTGTCTCCTCTCCACCTATCTTCTCTTCTATCCATCTTCTATCCACCTCCCCCTCTCTCCCTATTTATTTCAGAACCTCCTTCCCCTCCTCCATTTCTGAAGAAGGGTCTAGGCCCGAAATGTCAGCCTTACTGCTCCTCTGATGCTGCTTGGCCTGCTGTGTTCATCCAGCTCTACACCTTGTAACGTCATAGTCAACCTGGTTCCAATCACTTTACTGAGGTACATACAGTTTTGTTCAGCAAAGGTATTAAGCTCCATGGGCCAAAGGCAGGTTGATGGAGTTAGGCCACAGATCAGCCATGATCTTATTGAATGGTGGAACAGACTCGTGGATCTGAATGGCCTATTCCTGTTCCTATTGTCCTTTTTTCCGATATTGTTTCACACACTCAATTCCAACCCCAGAAGCACTATCTTGAGTAACAACCAGGAAATACATGGTTAATTCCCAACTGAAAGATCTTGCATTTTTATGGCACCTTTCATGACATCAAGATGTTCTAAAGCCCTAAACAGTTAATGAGGTACTTCTGAAGTATAGCTGCAATTGTCAATTTACGTGCAACAAGCTCCCACAAACTAAAATGTGACAATTTCCAAAAAATCTGGTTTCGTTGATGTTGTTCGAGGGATACCAGAACACTGGCATCTACCCGACAATGTGGAAAATTGCCCAGGTATATCCTATAGGCGGAAAGCAGGTGAAATCCAACCCGGCCAATTACTGCCCCATCAGTCTACTCTCGATCATCAGTAAACTTTTGGAAGGATATCCTTCCTAAGATGTGCGCCCAGATCTGCTCACAGTGCTCCAAGTGGGGTCTAACCAGGGGTTTGTATAACTGTAACATAACGTCTGCATCAGTCGTCTGGATATAAATGCTGGGTGAAACAGAGGCAGCAGATCTTGATACCTGGAAACGTGGCTGAACACTACGTTGAGGAGGTTTCTCTGCTGTTTTATTTTTCTGTGAGCTTTTTAAATCACTTATCCCTTCCAGTTTCCTTCCATAATCTCAAGTGACAAGTTGATTAAATCAGATGACAGTCGCTGCCTAATGCACTGCTCACTCATTCAGTACACACTACATTAATGTTGACTGAGTACACTTCAGTGCACTCTCAATGATTTCCATGACCTCTGGAAAGTACCTCGGCTTCTGTTTCCATGTCTTCAGTTGGAAGCTCCTCAACCTTGCACTCTCCCAGGAACACAGTGTCTCCCAGTCTAGTTTGTCTGGAGAATATCATTATCCCAAAGCTGGAAAGAGAACCTGGTGTGAGTGACAGATGACTGGTTTGTTTGAGAGAAGCTTGGTGAGGTATCTGAGGCAGACAGACAAAAACAGAAATTGCTGGAAAAGCTCAGCAGCTCTGGCAGCATCTGTGGGAGAGAAATCAGAATTAACGTTTCAGGTTCAGTGAGCCTTCCTCAGAAGGGTCTTTAGCCTATCTGAGGAATTGTAAATTGGTCACTATATAGCATTCTGACAACATGAAACTGAAACCTGATTTTGTGACTTTTGATACTGCCACAAAACAAAACTCTTCTTGCATTTCATCCAATTGTCCTGCTTTGGGTGGTGTTTTGAATTTCTGTAGCACCTTTTTTTTTTGACCTCTGGACATTCACAGTTGCTTCACAGCCAATGAAGTGCATTTGAAGCTTGCTCACTGTTGTAGAAATTGCGATTTGTACACAGCAAGATTCCACAAACAGCAAGGAGATACATGATTAGGTAACCTCTTCCTTTTAGTGATATGAGCTGAGGAGTAATTATTGGCCAGGATAATGGGTAGAGTTCCCTTGTTTTTCTTTGAATTAGTGCTGTGGGATCTTTCACATCGAGCAGATGGAGAGAATGGTGATGGGGCCTTGGTTTAACAGCTCATCTGAAAGCTGGCACCTCTGATAGTACAGCACTCCTTCACTCCTTACACTCGAGTGTAAGCCAAGATATTAGACCAAATTGTCCAGCTTCCAGATCATCTGTCTGAAGATGCATGTGGGGACCCAGTGAATTCCTGATGTGGGAATTGCTTGGGACATCTGAACTTCTGATGGGCATTCCCTGTGCTGTCTGCAACCCTCTGTGAATGCCTCCAATTCAGCTGGAGTCACCCAGGAAATGTTAAATTGAAGCCTAGTCTACCTACTGACTCAACAATCCATTTGTTTAATGGGGTCATGCCCTGTCACATACAGTACCCTGTATGTTTGTCTGGAAGCAGAGTTTGTAAAAACACTGGAAGAAATGCACTGCAGTGTGGAACTACTATTGCTGCTTCTCCAAAGACCCTGACCCCTCTGTTCACAGCTCTGTACAGGGGAGTTGATCGTTCTTTCCTGAAGTAGACATAAAAAGGAAGAATTTACTGTGGTTTGAATCTGGAACCCGCTGCCTGAGAGGCAGTACATTCAGTCAGGCCTTTCCCCAGGGAATTGGATATGGCTGGAATGGAGGAGTGTTAGAGGTTCGGGAGGATGGAGGAGAAAGCTGGCAAGCTCAGTTGGAGAACGAGCACAGATACAGCAGGCTGAATGGCCTCCTTGTGCGCTGTACAATTCTGTGATTGTGTAAACCGCTTTTGGGACTTGCAAAAATTGAGAAATTCTTCCTTTGATGTGGGAGAGTCAAAAACCACTTTGATTTGATGTAAATCCTTAAGCTTCTTTACAGAGAGCAAGAGATTTACACAGCACTCAAAAGCTAAACCCATTGCCTTCGCTCAAGTTTGCTGATCTCTCGGACAAAATTAGAAAAATGTAAACCTTGCATCCTGTCCCTTTTGTGAGTGAGTGTAGCAAATGGGCAGCTGCGCTGTGGTTTACTCATCTCCCATTTAAAACTTGCACAAATGCTGTGGATTTTGGTTCTGAGTAATCACTGAGTGTGGAAGGGTCTGGCCATTGATGGCTTCCCCATAAGGAATTCACCCTTGATAGCAAGTGTCATGAAAATGGACAAATCCCATCTCCGAGATGACCCTGGGGGTGGAGTTGGACGGCGGGGCTAGTGGAGTTGGAAGGATGGGCTGTAGCATGACCTGGGGGGGATCGGGGGGGGGGGGGGGGGGGGGGGGGGAGGTGGGGGGGGGTGTGTGTTGCTGACTGGTCTGCTTTTGCTTTCAAGCTTTTTAAAACCAAACTGTGTTTTGTGAGTCAGAGTGGTGAGCACATTTCTCAAAACCACAGCAGTCTGCCTACAGTCCCTCTGAAATAGGACCTGAGGCAGCAGAGGATATTCCTCAGAGATTAGTGTTCTTAAAATAACTGTAGGAAAGCTTTTTACATTTTAGCTGTTCTTGCTGACGGCTTCAGAAAGTGCCTCCATCTCCTTTTGCTTCAAGCTTCATACATTCAGCTTCCAATTTCTGATCCCACACTAACAGCAATTTTAATGGCACTGGAGAGAAAAAAGACGCAAAGTTGACATTGTGGAGTTTGACAGGGGCCCAGCGGTCAGCTTACATATGGAGGTGCAGTGGATTGTGATCAACTGCACAGTAGCATTCCCTCTGCGACACCAGCAAGACTCTCACTTAAAGTAAACAAGTAACTTCTTTCACAACCTCACAACATACCAAATACAATCTGAAAAGAACTGTGGAAGCTGGAAATCAGAAACTAAAACAGAAATCGCTGGCAAAGCTCAGCAGGTCTGGCAGAACGGTTCTGAGGAAGGGACCCGAAACAGACTTGTTGAGCTTTTCTAGCAATTTCTGTTCTTGTTTCTGACAATGTGCTGACGGTTTCTGACAAACGAATTGTCCCTAATGTCGTTCCTTTGGCTACAAAGTTCAAAGAAGTGGTTTAGGGTTGATATTAAACATGAGTTGCAAACTCCTACAGGAAGTTCTTTCAGTAAGGCTTGACTTTGAACCTGAATTCCTTTTAATCTAATAGGTACGAAACAGCAAAGCAAGTGGCTACTGCTTAGACCAAGGCTCAGAAGAAGATGACAGAGCTATCCTGTATCCATGTCATGGCATGACCTCTCAGGTAGGAGCATCCATCCATGTGCTGCTTACTTGTTTTATCCTTTACGATGTGCATTAAGTAGAAACAGCCATCCGTTGGAGATTTTCCCTCACTCTCTCAGCTCTGGGATATTGAGGGGAATTTCAAAGGTCCATTTTGTGTCAAACTGGCTATTTTAGGTCCGTTAAATTCCAGAAGCAGCCAATGCACTTTATAGAACCTAGTCTAATCCTAGTTGACTGAGTTGATGTGCAGGAAGTTACCATCAGGCTTGCTGAGCCTCAAAACTGTTGTGAGAGGAGATTAATGATCCTAAAAACTCTTCTAAAATGGACAATGGATGCTTCTCAAATTTGTCAATGATCTGAGCCTAAACCAAGCATGCTTAGTGAATGAATCAATGGTGTACTTCTGTGATGATAGGACAACGCAAGGTGCAATGTCATCCAATGGCAAGAACTCTGAACAATCTGTAATCACCATGGCTACCTCAGTCAGTGGCAGACAGAACTCATCTGTAAGACTCAATAATCATGCTTGGGGAAGCTGAGTTAGAGTTTGTACAGGGTTACATTGGATACGTGGCATGGAAAGTGGTCATTTTCTCCAGCCCATCTGTGGTTGTTTTGTCTGGAGGGTTCTCCTTCGAAACCGCAAACTCTTAGAGGTGGCAACGTCATGGAGTACAATATCTTTTACCAGTAAATTCCTCCAAACACTCCACTCAATCCTCCTCCCATCCTTCCTTATTTAACTCTACCTTCAAAATGTTCAATTTGTTTCTCTTTCTCAACAACTGAATGCTCGATAATATCGCTTTTAGCCACAACACTATGTGAGCAAGTTCCACATTCTCACCGCTCTCTGAGTAAAGACCTTTCTCATGAATTTCCAGTTGGATTTCTTGTGTTGACAGCCTCTAGTTTTGCTCTTCCCCAGATCAGCAACTTACTCGATCAGAAACTTTAAAAATAAACAGACTGAGGCTATTCATCCTCTCCTTACGGCTGTCACCTCACATTCCTGATAGCAGTCTTGCACAAGTTTCTTTTCTGCCTATCCAGTGACTCTTTAGCCTTTTATAACATGGAAAGCTGAACTCCAACAGTGGCCTAACCAAAGCTCGATACAGTACCACAACCTCTTTCCAATCTATCCCCATCCTGCCAGAAATAAATCCTAGGGTTTGGTTTGCCTTCGTATGGTCTTGCTACTGTGCGTCGTTATTGTTAGTGATGTACTTTATTTCCAGATCCCTTTGGTCCCTCCAGCACATTTAGATTTTGGAAGTAGTGCACAACCTGCTCATGTTATTGAACAGTAATAGCTCACGCTGCCCTGAGTTGAAACGGATTTACTGTAATAAGGACGTAAGAACTAGGAGCAGCAGCAGGGCCATTCAGCCCCTCTAGCTTGCTCTGCCATTCAGTATGATCATGTCCGACCTCATCTTGCCTGCTCTCCATAACTCTTCAACCCGTTAATAATTAAAAATCACTCTATCTCCCCCTTCGATTTACTCGGCATCCACTGCTCTCTGGGGGAGTGAATTTCACAGATTCACAACTCTTTGAGAGAAGTAATTTCTCCTCAAATCTGTTTTAAATATGCTACCCCTTATCCTAAAGCTATGACCTCTCATTCTAGATTGTCCCTCACAGGGGAACATTCTCATTGGGTGTACTTTGTCAATCCTCTTCTTTATATTAGATCTCCTCTCATTTTTCTAAACTCTAGCGAGTATGGGCCTACACTGCTGGAGATGTGATAGAAAGCCACTTTGAGAATGGTGATGTGCAAAGTGAAATATGATGTTAATAATGATTGTTATAAAACTGTCTTCTCACCATAACGATTGGCACCAGTGTCAAGAGTCCTTGAAAACTAAGCAATTGAAAACGGGCCAGCAATCTTCAGCCAGAAGTGCCGAGTGGATGATCCATCTCAGCCTCCTCCAGTGGTCCCCAGCATCACAGATACCGGTCTTCAGCCAATTCGATTCACTCCACGTGATATTAAGAAATGGTCGGAGACACTGGATATTGCAAAGGCTATGGGCCCTGACAGCCTTGGGTCAAACATGGACAAAAGAGCTGAATTCCAGTGGGTGAGATGACAGAGACAGCCCTTGATATCAAGACCACATTCAACCAAGCGTGTTGTCAAGGAGCCCTGGCAAAACTGGAATCGATGGGTATCCAGGGGCAAACTCTCTGGTGGTTGGAGACATACCTGGCACACAGGAAGATGGTCGTGGTTGTTGGAGATCAGTTATCTCAGCTCCAGAACATCTCTGCAGGAGTTCCTCAGGATAGTGCCCTAGGCCCAACCATCTTCAGCTGCTTCATCAATGACCTTCCCTCCATCGTAAGGTCAGAGGTGGGGATGTTCGCCGATCATTGCACAATGTTCAGCACCATTCGTGACTCCTCAGATACTGAAGCAGTCCATGTTCAAATGCAACAAGTTCAGGACAATAGCCTCACTCCCAACACCGCCCCGTCCTGCCCCCCCACCCTCCCCCCTGACCCCCTCACAGCTTCACGGCATCTTTCCCTGTAACCGGAGAAGGTACAACACCTACCCATTTACCTCCTCCATCCCCAGAATCCAAAGGCCCAATCATACCTTCCATGTGAAGCAGCACTTTGCCTGCACTTCCCACGGTCTGGTCTGCTGCATGCGTTGCTCGCGGTTTGGTCTCCTCTGCTTGAGGAGGCAAGTTGGGGGATGGGTGACTAGAGGTTACCATTGACCAGAAACTCAATGGACTCACCACATAAACACAGCGGCTACAAGAGCAGGTCAGAGGCTGGGAATCCTGCAGTGAGTAACTCCCCTCCTGACTCCCCAAAGCCTGCCCATCATTTACAAGGCACAAGTCAGGAGTGTGATGGAATACTCCCCGTTTGCCTGGATGAGTGCAGCCCCAACAACACTCAAGAAGCTTGACATCATCCAGGACAAAGCAGCCCCCGCTTGATTGGTACTACATCCACAAACATTCACTCCCTCCACCAAGTGGCGCAGGCTTGGAGGGCCGAAGGGCCTGTTCCTGTGCTGTAATTTTCTTTGTTCTTTGTTCTACCACCGACGCTCAGTGGCAGCAGTGTATACTATCTACAAGATGCACTGCAGGAATTCACCAAAAATCTTCAGACAGCACCTTCCAAACCCATGATTACCTCCATCCAGAAGGACAAGGGCAGCAGATACATAAGATTTGATTTGATTTACTCTTGTTACATGTACTGAGATACAGTGAAAAGTATTGTTTTGTGTGCTAATCAGACAAATCATACCCTGCATAAGTACATCAGGGTAATAGAACAGAATGCAGAATATAATGTTACAGCTGCAGAGAAGGTGCAGAGAGGGATCAACTCTAATATATGAGAGGCCCATTCATAAATCTGATAACTGTGGGGAAGGAGCTGTCCTTAAATCTGTTGGCACATGTTTTTAAATTTTTATATCTTCTGCCTGACAGAAGATGGTGGAAGAGAGTATAACAGTGGAGGGAGGGGTCTTTGATGATGTTGGCTGCTTTCCCAAGGCAGTGGGAAGTGTAGATGGAGTCACTGGGTCGAAGGCCAGTTTTTGTGATAGACTTGGGCTGCGTTTACACTCTGTCATTTCTTGCACAGCAGTTGGATGCTTTCTATGGTACATCTATAGAAATTAGTAAGAGTCCTTTGCTGACATGGCACATTTCCTTAGCCTTCTGAGGAAGTTGGCGTGCTTTCTTGACTGTAGTGTCAATGTGGATGGACCAGGACAGATTATTAGTGATACCAACTCCTAGGAACGTGAAGCTCTCAATCACTTCCACCTCAGCATCTTTCATACAGACAGGGGCATGGCCTCCACTCTCCTTTCTGAAGTCAATGACCAGCTCCTTTATTTTGCTGACATAGATGGAGAGATTGATGGCTTTACACCATGCCCTGAGCTCTCGATCTCTTTCCTGTACTCTGTCTCGTCGTTGTTTGTAATCTTGGAATTCCCTCCCTAAGGGACATTGTGGGTCAACCTACAGCACATGGACTGCAGCGGTTCAAAAAGGCAGCTCACCACCACCTTCTCAAGGAGCAACTAAGGACAGGTAATTAAATGCTGACCCTGCCAGTGATGTCCAAGAAATAACTCCACAGCAGACAGTATCCTGTCACCAAGTTCCCCTTTATTTACACAGGGAGAGTGCTTGACACTGATACAGCTCCCTCAGAGCCAGCTCTCAGAGTGAGCTGAACCCCTGACCCTTCTGTTTATATCTGTCAGCCAGGGCTCTCTGATTGGACCAGATTAACAGCCCCAATCAGGGAACTCATATTCTATCAGGTCCACCTGGCTGACCTCATTACAATCCCTACAGCCCACGTCCCACAAAAATAAATAAAAATCTCAAGGATTGGTGCTATTATCAGGTTTTGTTGCATACTGTGTAATTACTAAAAACGAATCAATAACTTCAAGTGTTAGTAAACGTCACAAGATAGCAGCTATTATCCTCCTGATACATTTGGCTTTTGCTCCAAACATCAAGCTTTTCGAACCAAGGGCAGATATTTTTTAATCACCCTGGCTTGAGATGTTGGTACGCATCTCTAGAGCAGGTGGGACTTGATCCTGGGCCTCCCAGTACAGAGATACCATACCCCATGCCACAACAGCCCTTAGAGCCAAGGTAATTGCTGCCATCCTGACTGACACCTGGTACTGTCCTCTCTATTGTCCCATTGCAGGAATCTCAGTCCATGTGGAACTGTAAGATAAGCACATCTCTCTATCCAAACCATCTCAGTTCCTCAATGTGAAAACCGGCTCCAAGAACTCCTTGCCACAGAAAGCTGGGAAAGACAGATTCTTGAAATGTCAGTGAATTGAGAGATATGGGGAAAATGCAGGAAAGTGGACGTGAGGAATGTTGGATCAGCCATGATCCTGTTAATGACAGAACAGGCTCGAGGAGCCGAACGACCTACTCCTGTTCCTATTTCCCATGGTCTGTGGTCTACTGGCTCACTTTGATGCATAAAGCATCCCCTTTCCAAGGGATCACATGTACCTAGCGATGTTGTGTAACTCACTGTTCATCATAGGAAAGATTATCAGAGCTCTTACCCCTTGTCAGAATTTGGTAACACTTCTTTGAAACACAAATCGTATACCATTCTTATTGGAAAAAATCAAGTCTGCACCATCAAAAAATACACTACTGCCTACACCAGTTCCACTTTCCTGCACCAGGCCCATAGTCTTGAATGCTATGACACTTTAGGTGCGTTTCCCACCTCAACACCTCTCCCAGGCAGTGCACTCCACACCCCCATCACCTTCTGGGTGGAAAAACTTTTCCTCAAATCCCCTCTAACCCTCCCGCCTTTCATTTTCAAAGTGTGTCCCCTTGTTATTGACCCTTTAACTAAGGGGAACTCCCCTGTCCATGTCTCTCATACTCTTATACACCTCTAACAGATACCCCCTCAGCCTTCTCTGCTCCGAAGGAAACAACCCGAGCTTATCCAGCCTCTCTTCATCGCTGAAATACTCAGTCCCAGGCAACATCTTGGTGAACCACCTCTCACCCCCCATCAGCGCAATCACATCCTTCCTAGTGTAGGGACCAGAATTGCACTCTGTGAGTGCTCTCAAAGCATTATATTTTCTCTCATCTCTGGTCACTGAAGGAATGCTGCTGTGCTGTGCAGGAGATGATGGACCAGTGGTATTATCGCTGGACTGTTAATCCAGAGACCCAGGTAACACGCTGGGGACCTGTGTTTGAATCTCACCACGGCAGATGGTGGAACTTGAATTCAACAAATATCTGGAATTAAGAATCTAATGATGACCATGAATCCATTGTTGATTGTTGGGAAAAACCCATCTGGTTCACTAATGCCCTTTAGGGAAGGAAACTGCCATCCTTACCTGGTCTGGCCTACATGTGACTCCAGACCCACAGCAACGTGGTTGACTCTTAACTGCCCTCTGGGCTATTAGGGATGGGCAATAAACGCTGCCTAAAAGTGACACCCTCATCCCTTTAATGAATAAAGAAAATACTACATCTGTATGGGAGGCCAAACCAACTGCCCACTCAGTAGATATTAATAAAAACCCCATGGCCATTATTCAAAGAAAAGTTGGGAAATTCAGCTTGGCATCTTTCACCATCTTGTTTTTAACTCTTATACAAACGACAACAACTTGCATTTATATAGCACCTTCAACAGTGGAAAACATCCCAAGATACTTCACAGGAATGTAACGAAATGACGTTTGAAACCGACCCACGATATGGTGACAGCCCATCGAAATCTTGGTTGAAGAACTGGAGTTAAGGAGGGGAAAGGTTTAGCGAGAGAACTCTGGAGTGTGGGACCCAGGCAGTGTCTTAATGATTAAAGTCAGGGGGATGCTGGAGAGACCTGAATTGGAGGAACGCAGACATCTTGGAGGACTGCAAGACTGGAAGAGGTTAAACAGGTAGGAGGGGCTCAGATAAGACAAGAAAGGCATTTGGAAATATGGGCAACAGTTTTTAAATTAAGACACTGTCAGCGAAGGAGCCAGTGTTGTTCAGTGGTGAGAACAGAGAACCGGAGGGGGATGGGTGAACACGACTGAGCAGTCTTGGATTACTCACTGTGTTGGAAGTCTACACATATGTTGATGCCACACGTGCTTTTATCATCCTGCTGTGTGTTTTTGTGTTTCTTTGCTAATGATTTTACCAACTGGCAAATTCGTCATCTGTTGTGCTATCACAAGGGATATGATGGAAAGAACGTATATTATTGAGCCGAAATGTGCCCATCCTTTCTGGCTGTATTATTTAAATAAAGCTCTTTTTGTTTCTAATTTTGCCTTTCATAGAATGTGGCAATCATTGTAAGTTGGAGTTTATTGCTTATTGCTAATTGCCCTTGAGAAGGTGAACTGCCAACTGGAACTATTGTAGTGCCAATAGTGCCAGTTTAGTTTCATGTTACAGAGGGAATTTGTGGGTGTTAGTTTGCTGATGCGTTCACTGCTCTTGCCCTTCAAGGTTTCTCAAGGTGCTGACAAGGGGACCTTGGTGAGTTGCTGCTGTGCATCTTGTCCCCACTTCAACACAGACAGGAGTGTGACCTTATTGGAGTCCAGCCTACTTCAGCACCAGTAGCAGAGGCCTAGCATCAACTGGAACAGCCAGGCCTCATTAATACTCTGCTGGATGTACCTCAATGGCCAAAGTGGCCAGAAGTAGCAAGACCCTGTTGTCCAATCACTGAAATCATCAAGTTTAATCTTGACACAAAGCAGGTGAATCGTGATCAGTCGAAAGGTGGAGGGGTACGCGTTTCGGGGACCTGAAACGTTAACTCTGATTTCTCTCCACAGATGCTGAGCTTTTCCAGTAATTTCTGTTTTTGGTTCTGTAAATATCAAGATAATTCTATGGATTCTATAGGGTGACAAATTCTATAGGTATGCTCTCACGTCACTTCGTTACAGTCCACTAATGGTCGGTCCATATTACCTGCTGCATTGAGACCGAAGTTCCACTTTAACACCGCGATATTCATGAACCAGCTACAGTTTCCATGGCAATGAGAAATGACCACTTGATTATAATTGAATGGTGTGTGATAGCCCACATTGAATAATCAGGAGTGCATTCAGAGAGATTCACCTGTTGCTGATATTTTTGCTCAATGGTTTTCAGGGAAGAACTGGAGGAGAGAGGCGAGTTGTGTCCAATATTCCCTTCTCCAATTAATAGTTCTTGAGATTTGCCTGTTTCTCTTAAAAGTTCTAAGTCCTCCTTTTACAGAAACTGCTGGTCCACCCTACACACTCAACAAAGTTCAGTTCGTCTAAAGCTCTGCTGCTGGCCTCCAAACTTTGACCAACTCACCTACCCCACTTCACGCTCATAGACCTACACCAGCGTCCACTCCACCATCACCTTGCATTTTAAAATTCTTGCTCTGGTTTTTAAATTTACCCGCAGCCCTCATTCCCCACCCTTTCTCTCTCTCTGCATGTGACCTCTACCCTTCTGCTTCTTCTGAGATATCTACACTTTCTTCCAATTCTGGAACCCAGCTTCTAATGTGTCACCACCCTTGGGGAATGAGTTGGAAAATGAAGCTGAGGGATGGGATCAGTTGTACAGAATCGCAGAACAGGGGTGTTGTGTTACTTACTCCTGCTCCTTATGTTCATTCAACTCCCTGAGCGTTCTCTGAGCTCTGGATCTGACTCTCGAACCCTTCCTGCTTCTCTTTCCTCTCATAAGATATTGTATGAAACTTGTTACCTCTTTGACCAGCTGACAGGGAAACCTCCTTTTGTGTCAATTTCTGTTTGATACTTCACCTGCAAAGCATCTTGGCAGAGCGTCGCTATTTTAAAGGCACTACATGAATGTCGTTGTTTTAACACAAGCTGATTCTGCACATTTTTGTGTGAAAGCGATGATGTTGATTCACACACACCATTTGTCAGATCATGGACGTGGATTCTATCCAACCCAACCCCAGGTAGACTCCAAAATTGTAGTGAGGTTTCCAACAATCTCAGTCTTTGCGTTTGGAACACTGACACTCCACCTAACAGAGAGTGTGAGGAAATAATCTACTTCACTCCAATTATGTCTAGTTAATTTTAAAATTCATTCATTCATGGGATGTGGGCATCACTGGCTGGGTCAGCATTTGTTACTCATTTCTAATTGCCCCTTGGGAGTCGGTTGATGATCCATATCCTTGAGCTGCTGCAGTACCTATGTGATAAACACATTCTCCGTGCTGTTAGAGAGAGAGTTCCAGGTCAGGTTTGTCTGTGGCTTCGAGGGGAACTCGGAGCTGATGTTGTTCAAATGCTTTCTCTACACGTTTTTAATACTAAACCAGTTTGATCCTGGTCTAGCCACTGTTGGGGATGTGGGGGGTGCAATGCGACTGGGGAGGGGGAGACTTGACTGGAGGGAAAGAAAGACTGAAGGGAGAAAGAGACTGCAGTGAGAGACATACTGAGGGGAGAGAGAAACTGTGGAGTGACAGAGAGCAAAAGAGACAGAGAGGCTGCAGGGAGAAGCAGAATGCAAGGTGAGACAGAATGAAACAATTTGGAGTGAGAGATGAGACGGCAGAAAAAGAGACAAAAGCAGAAGTTGCTGGAAAAACTCAGCAGGTCTGGCAGCATCTGTGAAGAAAATAATCAGAGGTAACATTTCGGGTCCGATGACCCTTGCTCAGAACAGCATCCGCAGTTATTTCGGTTTTATTAGAGGCTAAAGGGAGTCTGCGGGAACAGAGATAAAGCTGGGAGAGAGAGAGAGTTGGGGGGTTGAGATGGTGAGGGACAGCAGGGAGAGAGAGAGAGGGGAGGGATAGCAGTGTTGGGGGGAGGGGTTGGGAGAGAGCGAGGTGGGGGGAGGGACAGGAGGGGGAGGGAAAAGGAGAAGGACAGTAGGGAGAGAGAGGGGGGGGAAGGGAAAGGACAGCAGGGAGGGATAGACTGATAACTCAGATTGGCTTTCACTATTTTCACTTGTCTTCAGAAAATCAAACAATAAACAGGTTAGCTTCAGCTGGTTTCATTTGAAACATTTCACATGATATCTGGTTCTAGGGACTGATCTACCCTGGAATTTTTGTTGATGCTGGTTGAATATATAGTGCTATATGAATGTCTTAAGAAGAGGTAATATGTAAAACATGGGGCTCAGTTGGCTGGATAGCTGTTTTTTTTTCTATGCAGAATAACACCATCAGTGTGGGTTCAATTCCTGCACAAGCTGAGGTTACTATGTAGGACTCTCTTCCTCACCCTCTCCCTTGTCTGAGGTGTGGTGACCCTCTGTTAAACTACCACCAGTCATCTCTCTCTCTAATGAGAGAACAGCTCTATGATCCAGCGAGGCTACGGTGACTTTATCTTTACATATATTAATCCTATATTAATCTACCCTACATTTGATTGAACACAATTGCTGAGGGTGTAAATAAGTCATATCATTTTAAAACATTAATTAAAGCCTGAATATTTAATGAGTGACATAGATTAAATGTTTAACAGTTACAATCAAAGGGCCTTATCTCGATGAATGTGCGTTGCACTAAACTTGAAATTAACACCAATCAACAAATTTGAATATGTGTTTCCCAATGACTGGGGTCAGAGTGCTTTATTACTTTGTGTGTGTTTCCCTCTTATCCTGAAATTACATCCCAGATCCTAGAAAATGTCCTTGGAATGTGCCGTAGAAATAATTGCCCACCATTAACTTATGGAAATAGCAGGTAAATTCGAAAGATATTCAACGCGCAGTGTCTGGAGTTAGATTTGGAAAGCTAATGTGGAATATGTCAGACCATTTATTGTTCACAAATCTGTTCGATTTAATACAGAAAGAAGCCACGTGGCCCATTGAGGGTGTGCTTGCTGTACAATATTGATATCCAATTCCCTCACTCTGTGTATTCTCATCTAATTGCAAACCCCGCCCCGCCCCGACCTTTTGAAATAGTCCACCTTTGAAAGAATTGAACCCACTGCCACTGAGCTTTCAGGCAGCATCTTCCAAGTCAACACCACCCCCTGTCAGTTAGAAAACTTAACTATTGTAGAGAGAAGATACACCTTGTCAAAATTTTTCATCTTATTTCAGGACAATTTGCAAGAAATACCAAAATAAAGGGAAAACCACAATCATATTGTTTGAAAGGAGCATGCTGATTTGTTGGCAAGTGTTGTTGCCTTGGATAATGCACCAGTTTCCGATGGCTGATAGTTAACTGCTAAGCCCTGTTTAAATTTTAAGGAAGGCAGATTGACTGGGATTTTTCAAGGCATTGCCCTGAGAAAATGAGATGGAGGACAGTTATCCTGGTGATTTGTTGAGTTGAAACAGGCATAGTATGTGTCTGTGTTCTTACTGCTGCACGGGGAAAGATAGAAGAGCTGGAAATGAACAAGGTAATCGAGATTGTGATATTTCTTACAGACTGGATCAGCAGTAACGTAGCTCTGGGGGGAAAATAAAAGCCTGATAAACATTGATTATGCGTTACACCCAAAGGATCTCAATAACACTTTGAAGAGCTCTCACTACCCCATGATAGCCATTGAAGAAATTTTGTTAGAGACAGTAAAAAAACTGCAGATGCTGGAATCCAAGGAAGATAAGCAGGAGGCTGGAAGAACACAGTAACGCAGGCAGCATCTGGAGGAAGGGAGCAGTCAACGTTTTGGGTATAAACCTTCTTGCTACTTTGCAAAGGTCTTTACTACCATCAGTGTGAAGGATGGTTACTGGCAAAGGCAGAAAAGGATGAAAGCAGCAGTTTTCTAATCACTTTCAGAAGATACGGATGGTTTGTCTGCTGTTCGGCATTTCCGCTGCTCCAGGGAGGATCAATGCAGCCATCAGGAGATAATCGGTGAGCTTCCCAGAGTGGCAGCTGAAATGGACAAGCTGTGAGTTTATAGATGTGAGGACCCAAGTGAAGAAGCGGTTACCGACCGCAAACAGAATTTACAGTGTCTGCTTGACAGAGCTTGCTGGGTGAATCTGGAACCAAACAAGAGAAAGATTGGACATACCTGAAATAAAATATATTAGTCATGTACTGACAATGCAAGGACTTCATCCAGATCCTGACAAGGGGAGGCAGAAAGGCAGCAACCAATAAGTGTGAAAGCAGTGTAACAACTTGTAGGACTTATGATCTGTTTAGCAGATTTGTCAATAGAATGTGAACCTCTGAAGAAGCTCAGTGCTAACCAAGGGAATGGTGTTGGGGGCATGGAACCAGAAGCACCTTTCACTAGAATCAAATGTCTCATGATGATAACATTAGTGGTGAAGTCACCTTGCAGTGTGCTGCCAGTGAGACAGGACTTGGGAACAGCCTTAATACAGCGAGGGCACTTGGATCCAAGTATTAATAAAAACTGAATGATGCACCACTCAGATTGAGAAACAGTGTCTGGCCATTGTCTTTGTTTGCAAGTATTTTAATCAGTCACTGCTTGGGAAAGACAAAGGAACGTTGGAGTCTGAACATAAGCCACTTCAGAGCATCTTCCTCATACCACTTCTGTCTGCTCTAAAGCAGCTGCATGAATGTTCCATTATTTGCAGAGATATCATCTGGACATGACATACAAGGAAAGGAAACAGACTACGTTACCCATACGCTGCCAAGAGCAACACTCCATATTGAAGGAAGGTCATGTTACTAAGTCAGAGTGTGAACTCTTCCAGCTGTTACAACTAATCTGCTTTGGAAGTCATCAACCCAGAAGAGACACTGAGTCTGAAAGATCAGTTATCTTGCTGAAATTGAGTAAATTACTCTGGTCGCCACATTACCAAAAGGATGTGGATGCTTCAGAGAGGGTGCAGAGGAGGTTCACCAGGATGTTGCCTGGTGTGGAGGGCGCTAGCTATGAAAGGGAGTCAAGTAGATTAGGATTATTTACATTAGAAAGATGGAGGTTGAGGCGGGACCTGACTGAGGTCTACAAAATCATGAGAGGTATAGACAGGGTGGATAGCAAGAAGCTTTTTCCCAGAGTGGGGGACTCAATTACTAGGGGTCACGATTTCAAGGTGAGAGGGGAAAAGTTTAAGGGAGATATGCATGGAAAGTTCTTTACGCAGAGGGTAGTGGGTGCCTGGAACGCGTGGCCAGCGGAGGTGGTAGAGACAGGCACAATAGCGTCATTTAAGATGTATCTAGACAGATACATGAATGGGCAGGGAGCAGAGGGATACAGATCCTTGGAAAATAGGCGACAGGTTTAGATAGAGGGTCTGGATCGGCGCAGGCTTGGAGGGCTGAAGGGCCTGTTCCTGTGCTGTAATTTTCTTTGTTCTTTGTTCTTAAAGTACACGAAGGCAAATCTCAAGTTTTGCATAAGACCATAAGAAATAGGGACAGGAGTAGGCCGTTTGGCCCCATGAGCCTGCTCGACCATTCAGTAGGATCACTGCTGATCCGACATTCCTCATGTCCACTTTCCTGCCCTTTCAAAGTAATCCTTGCTTCCCCAACCGGTGCAGGAAATAGTGATGCAAGGATGAGCTGCAAGCATTAAGGATGCACTTGTTGCTGTGAGAGAGGAGTGGGTAAACAGTGATGAAGTGACTACCCAAGGTAACATAGAATTACGGAATTTTACAGTAAAGAAGGAGGCTATTCGGCCCATCATGTCTGTACCAGCTCCCGAAAGAACTACCATTCTGCAGCCCTATTTCCAAACCCTTTAAATCCATCGCTTTCAAACACATATCCAACTCTCTTTTGAAATGTCCTGTGGAATCTGCCTCCACCACTCTCCCAGGCAGTGCATTCCAAACTCTAACTACTCTCTGAATAAAGATGTTTCTCCTCATCCCACTCCCAGCTCTTTTGCTGAACAATCCTGAAATTGTGACCAACCACCCTCACCTCCCCCTGCCTGAGTTACTGACATCTTGTACAAAGAAAGCGACTCTTTATCTCTAAGGAGGTGAGAGAGAGAGAGATGCTGAACAGCATTGAAGCAGCTCATCAGGAATTAAGCCTCGGGTGTGGGAGGGAGGAGGACTACTTTGCTGGCCAAACACGAGCAATGATATTAAAGACCACATCAGCCATCGCAGTATTTGTAACAAGTATCAAGCCAAGGAGGTTTAAGAGCCCCTTATGATAAATGACATACCTAACGGGCCATGAGTAAAGCTGGGAGAAGATCTCTTCACTCTCACAAGGAGTGGTGAGCTTGTGACTGTCGGCTAGTATTCTGACTACTTGAAGGCAGACCATCTGAGGTCAGTGAGATTGTAAGATATCAGAAAACGCGTTTCAGTCAGGGCAGCATTCCAGACCCTGTGATGACTGACAATGGCCCTTGGTTCTAAATGATGAAGAAATTCAAACAGCACGTCATCTCCACAGTATTTCCAGTCAAATGGAAAGGCTGAGGTGGCAGTGAAAATCGCCAAAGGAATCGTAAAGAAATTGAGAAAATCCTGATGCTGTACCCAAACTACTGAGAAAAGAACTTCTGAAGCCAGAGATATTAACAGGAGTGAGTGACAAAATCAAGGAGAAAGATCAGAAAGCCAAATTCCTCTTGGATAAAACTGAAAAATCTTTGTCAGAGCTGAGCATTGAGAACAGGTCAGAGTACAAACAGTCAACAATCTCAAAAATAGCTCATGTGGCAACTTGGAATCTGTGTGGAACTGTTGTCACCTTAATCGTAGGCAATGAACACAAGCATCCAGATATAATGTAGTAATCACAGGCATATATGTATAAACAAAGGAGCAGTTCCTTTACTGCAGCAGACTAGTGAGTGACCATCAGTGCCAGAAGTCCACTGCAACCTTAACAGTACTTATAGATCAGCATCAACCATTACCATGGCAATAGCACTCACCAGGGGAATGACAATCACCAGAGAAGGAACGTTCCCATAAATACTAGGCAGTGATGACCTGCACAATTTAAGGATTGTGAAAGCAGTACATGAGCAAAGTGGTACTGACTAGGATTGTTCTGTAAACGAATGATAATTTTATTTGTTGACTGGGTCTCTTGGGTAAATTGTTGCAATTGATAGTACAGGAGAATTTTTTTTTAATGAAAAGGTGGCTGTTTGGAGAAATTCCAGGTCATGGTTGGTTTGCCATAATCACATAACCTATCATAGAATCCCCACAGTGTGGGAACAGGCCATTCGGCCCAACAAGTCCACACCCCCCCTTTGAAGAACATTCCACCCAGACCCATTCCACTACCCCTGCAATTCCCATATCTAACCCACCTAACCTAAACATCCCTGGACACTATGGGACAATTTAGCATGGCCAACCCATCTAGCCTGCACATCTTTGGACTGTGGGAGAAAACCTGAGCACCTGGAGGAAACCCACACAGACACTAGGAGAACATACAAACTCCACACAGACAGTCGCCCAAGGGTGAAATTGCACCCAGGTCTCTGGCGCTGTAAGGCAGCAGTGCTAACCAATGAGCCACTGTGCCACTCTATATTTCTTCTACCTCTGCAGTGTATGCTTTCACTTTAGTGTGTGGCAGTTTGTTAAACACATTATATGAAACAATAATCAGTCATCCTGACTATCTCACCAGCAGAAATCATTTCACATCAACTCCGCTCTCAATAAATCCTCAATGATCTCCCCCTTTAATTTGCATTCTGCCAAACAGACCTCTTCTTTAAATAGGCCCCTCATGGTTCGAGTTCTAACTTATGTAGAATTCCAAAAAAAATTCTTAGCAGTATATATTGAAGCACCTGCCATGTTGGGAAATAAAGCCTTGCAATTCTGATGCTCGAAACAGTCAACTGATTTTAAATTTAAATAATGACTTTGTGACAAAATCAATTTCCAAAGGTTCTATTCCTTTCAACCTGCATGGTACTTTACACTTGATTTCCTGAATCAATTTTGTCCAATCCAATGAAAGCTCGGCCTTTTTACAGCAATCACTGGAAATTATCCATTTATCATTATTTTCCACTTTGACTGCTTTCTACGGAGAGAATCCCAAGCAATTATACTTGTGATATGCTGTATAGTATCTCTGACAATGAAAATACTGAACAAGCTCCTCACAATTCATTGATTCATTACACCTTATTGCAAAGTGGAAATACATTTAAAGGATCTTTTTAAAATGAATTGACAGCTGAGTATGATTACTTTATTTACTCATTAGGAGTGGGCATCACTGGCTATGCCAACATATATTGCCCATTCCTAATTGCCCCTGGGCAAGGTGCTGATGATCTGCCTTCTGGAACCATTGCAGTCCCTCAGTGGAGGTGCACTGACCATACCATTCAGGAGGGAATGCCAGGACTTTGACTCAGCGACTGAGAATGAACGGCAATGTCGATACAAGTCAAGGGGGTGTGTGGCTTAGAGGGGAACTTGTAATTGGTAGAATTCCCATGCATCTGCTAGCCTTGTCTTACTCGGAAAAGTGAGGCAAAATTAAAAGTTGGGATTGTGAACTGTATGAAGGTTCATAATATATTTTTGCTATTTGGAAACTGAAGTTCCAAAGTGGAGGAAAGATCGATTTTAGTTTTCAGTTCTGCGAAGGTCTGACTGTTTTATTTTAGAAGATCAGAATGTCATTTTGAAAAGTTAAAGACAGCATTTCCCAGAAATCATATGATCTGAGCTAACTGACTTCCCTCTCCCCTGTAAATCCCAAGCCAGAATCTCAGTCTGGGAATTCCTACTGTAGCTAATTCCCTTCAATCCTGAAGTCACTGACGATGGTACAATTTTGCATTTATCTGCCAGTGATTCAAATATAGTCAAGTTGTGGCCCTGCTGCATCTTAGAACTGCTCTCTTCTGAGAGAGAGATGGCTGGTGGTGGTTTAACCTGAGGGTCATCTGCCTCGTGTGAGGGGAGAGGTTGAGAAGGAGAGTCCGTCATGATTACCTCAGCTTGTGTGAGAAGTAAACCCGTGCTGTTGGCATCACTCTGCATCATAAACCAACTGTCTGACCAACTGAGCTAAAAAGCCCTGCCAATGACACTGGGAATATCCAAACTTCCAATAATTCAAATGTAAATTAAGCAACTTAGGTTTGTAAAGTCTGACTGGGGCTTGGAGCACACAAACAGCAGGATAGCTCCCTGATGTTTAAAGATGAAGGTGTCACCACATCAGCAATAACAGCCATTCGAAACATCTGTGACATGTTCCTTACAAATATTTCACAGGCTGTTTTTGTGAGAATATAGTAGATTTTGAACATAGAACCATAGGATAGAATCCCTACAGCATGGAAACAGGCCATGCGACCCATTAAGTGTGCATTGACTCTCTGAAGAGCATCCCACCCCAACTGCTACCCTATTCCTGTATTCCCTATGGCTAACCCACCTAACCTGCACAACCCTGGACACTGTGGGCAATTTAGCATGACCAACCATGGGCTGTGGGAGAAAACCAGAGCACCCGAGGGCTACCCACACAGTCGCCTGAGGGCAGAGTCGAATCCAGGCCCCTGGCACTGTGAGGCAGCAGTGCTAACCACTGAGCCATTGTGCCACCCAGCTGTACCAACTTAGTTTTCACATGTTGCATATAGCTCAGTGTGACACTGTTGCGCTAAAACTGCATGGCCCTGGGAAAGTAAATCACAGAAAACCCAGAGATTTTTGATTGTAATGTTATAGATTATAGTGTCATTCTTCCTGGCTCACCTTTTGTGGGTAGGGGGGTGGGGGGGTGACATTCCTTGAAATATTGATAATTTACTTTGTCGTCAGTTTAATCAACACGGAGTTAGGCCACAGGTCAGCCATGATCTCATTGAACGGTGGCACAGGTTCAAGGCGCTGAAAGGACTACTCCTGCTCCTATCTCCTATGTTCCTTCATTTGGCCAAACCAATGCAAATGATTCAATTACACAAGAGATAGAAAGTGACTCCAAGCAAAGGCCATTTAAGTGTTTCAAAATCCTTTATAAACTCCAGCTGCAGGCATGACCATAGATCCAAACAGGGCTCCTAACCAGCAGAAAATGCTCTCCATACAGATCGTTTTGCTTCCATGTCACTCTAACTCTGAATTCAAACAATCATTTAACAGAGCAAGAGAGTCTGAGATGCTGCAGAAGAACATGAAAATTTATGAACTGGGATCTGACCTTATAAAAGCATGTGATTGGAGTTCTTTAATTAATGCTGGAGCCTTTCCCATTGCTGTAATGATATCTTTGACGATGTTTTTCTGCTGTCAACCAACCACACTCTCTCACTGTCAGCTCCAGGCATTTACAGAGCAGCTGTTTGCATTAGTGACCAACCACTTGCAAATGCCAGAAATGCTAATTAATGCCCCAGCAAATGCCCCCAGAATGGCACTGTCTGCACATGGGTCAGGATTTGCCAGCGGCTCTCGAGGATAGAGGAATGTGAACAACACAGTGTTACTGTCTTTGTGACTCGATGGGAGTGTGAATTAGTGCTTGTCCAGGTCAGCCAGCAATTCGCGCATTTCAATATCAGCATCAGGGGATCCCACATCAGACCAGGTAAAAATGCTCTGTCCCAAAAAAGGCATCTGGTAGGAAAAATGATGAAACTGTCAGTAATCAATGTCATTAATCATCTGAAAATGACAGTGAATCTGTGCACTTTAAACATACAAATCCAAAAGTTGTTGCCACTGATTCTTGAGAAAGCAACCTTTACACTCCCTCTTCCCCTCATCACTTCCATGCTGCAAACAGATCGAAAGCACTGAACTGATTGGAATTTCTACTTTTTTTTTTATTTATTCATGGGATGAGGATGTCTTTGGCCAGGCCAGCATTTATTGCCCCATCCCTAATTGCCCAGAGGACAGGTAGGAATGAACCACATTGCTGTGGGTCTGGAGTCACATGTAGGCCAGACCAGGTAAGGATGGCAGTTTCCTTCCCTAAAGAACATTAGTGAACCAAATGGGTTTTTCAGACAATCAGCATTGAATTCATGGTGATCATTCAAATCTTAATTCAAGATATTTATTGAATTCAAATCCCACCATCTGCTGTGGCAGGATTTGAACCCAGGTCCTCAGAACATTACCTGGGTTTCTAGATTAATAGTCCAGCAAAAATACCACTAGGCCAATGCCTCCCCAAACTCTTACTCTGTTTTAAAAAAAACTTGAAAAAATTGTACCTTGTTCATTTTGCGGCAACACCTCCATGGGTGCTGGAAGACTTATTTTATGTTTGTTGAATGTCAAATTCCCCTGTTATAAAAAAAGCAAAGTATATTTTTTTAAAAGTTTAAATATTCCTAAAAAAGACAAAATCCAAGTCTCTCTTTTTGCACTGATCAGGACTGGGATGCAAGAAACCAAGCTTAGAAAGGGAACACTAATTTATACAACATAAAGAGACGGTGCTGATTGGTTGGACCATGGCTAGCAGAGAGATGCATTAGTCAATCAACTATCTAAATAAAGTGATTTAAGTCAGACCAGGCAGGCCAACTCTAATTGGTTTGTTTATCATTTTAGATTCTACCTTAATGACATCTGCATGTACCAATTATTTATTTCACTATCTATTCAAAAACTTAAAACTTCAGTGATACCCACTTTCTGGTTTGCAACCCATGAAAATAGTTCAATGTGATTGGCTGTTTACTTTTGATTACATCATCACTGTTGCATACCTTGAAGTTTTAACTTGGTAGCGAATTCAGGCTGACATTGGGAGAGGTATAATCAACAAAAAAAAAATGTATAGACCTTTGTAAACAGTTTCTTCAAGCTTAGTAACAAGCATTATTGCCTATTATGCCTCGATTTATGCCTGAGCCAATCACTCCTTACTGCACCAGAGCAACACAAGTACGTTCCCAATTCTTGTCATCTTATCCAGCTACACTGAATCCTAATCTGATTCCAAATCCACTCACAGATAAGGAATTTAGTGTCCCACTCAGAACCAGATACAGTCAAAGAGTTATGGAGATGTACAGCACGGAAAGAGATCCTTCAGTCCAACTAGTCCATGCCAACCAGATATTCTAAGTTAATGGGGATCTGATAATCCTCAACTCCGCTTTCAAGAAAAATCTGGAATTGAAAACTGGCTTAATGGTGACTATGTAACTGTCGATGGTTGTAAAAATCCATTTGGTTCAGTTATGCCCCATTACAGAAGGAAATCTACTGCCCTTACCTGGTCTGGCTTATATGTGACTCCAGACCCACAGCCACATGGTTGGTTCTTGAGGATCCACTGGGTAATTAGTGAAGAGCAATGAATTCTGGTCTAGACAGTGACGCCCACATCCCGTGAACAAATAATTTTTTAAAAAATCAATCAGTTTGGTTTCATTCACATTGACATTGTCTTTTGGTGTGTATTTATTTGAGAAGTTGGTGCGGGCTTTAGATCATAAGACCTTAAGGATAAAAGTAGGTGTACCTCAAGGATCTGTCTTGGGGCCACTGCTGTTTGTCATTTTTATAAATGACCTGGATGAGGGCGTAGAAGGATGGGTTAGTAAATTTGCGGATGACACCAAAGTCGGTGGAGTTGTGGATAGTGCGGAAGGATGTTGCAGGTTACAGAGGGACATAGATAAGCTGCAGAGCTGGGCTGAGAGGTGGCAAATGGAGTTTAATGCGGAAAAGTGTGAGGTGATTCACTTTGGAAGGAGTAACAGGAATACAGAGTACTGGGCTAATGGTAAGATTCTTGGTAGTGTGGATGAGCAGAAAGATCTCGGTGTCCATGTGCATAGATCACTGAAAGTTGCCACCCAGGTTGATAGCGTTGTTAAGAAGGTGTACAGTATGTTAGGTTTTATTGGTAGAGGGATTGAGTTTCGGAGCCATGAGGTCATGTTGCAGCTGTACAAAACTCTGGTGCGGCCGCACTTGGAGTATTGCGTACAGTTCTGGTCACCGCATTATAGGAAGGATGTGGAAGCATTGGAAAGGGTGCAGAGGAGATTTACCAGGATGTTGCCTGGTATGGAGGGAAGGTCTTTTGAGGAAAGGCTGAGGGTCTTGAGGTTGTTTTCGTTAGAGAGAAGAAGGTTAAGAGGTGACTTGATAGAGACATACAAGATGATCAGAAGATTAGATAGGGTAGACAGTGGGAGCCTTTTTCCTCAGATGGTGATGGCTAGCATGAGGGGACATAGCTTTAAATTGAGGGGTGATAGATATAGGACAGATGTCAGAGGTAGGTTCTTTACTCAGAGAGTAGTAAGGGCGTGGAATGCCCTGCCTGCAAAAGTAGTAGACTCGCCAACTTTAAGGGCATTTAAATGGTCATTGGATAAACATATGGATGATAATGGAATAGTTTAGGTTAGATGGGCTTCAGATTGGTTTCACAGGTCGGCGCAACATCGAGGGCCAAAGGGCCTGTACTGCGCTGTAATGTTCTATGTAATCTAGTCTCATTTGCCAGCATTTGGCCTATATCACTGTAGAGCCTTCCTCTTCATATACCCATCTAGATGACTTTTAAATGTTGTAATTGTGCCCATCTCCACAAAGTTATGAAAGATTTTGAGGAAAGAAACAGTAAGTGATTGCATCCCCTGGTTCAGGCATTTGTAACAAGGGAGCATTTGGGGTTGTTTTGTATTTGTGTGTGGATTGCGGATAACTTAGGCCAGACAGCATTGCCCTTCCTGAAATAATTACAATACTAAGAGTATTTTTTATCAATGACTTAATAGGGCATTAAGAGTAAAGCGGGCAAGATGGACAGGCTTCCTCCCGAGGGATATCTGCAAACTTGTTTGGTTTTGACAACAAATATACTTTGAGATGTTTTGAGGTCATGAAAAGCAAATAAATCTCTTCTTTCTGTTAGAGACATTTGGATTTTTTTGGACAGTCCAACTGCTTTTTTTGTCACTTTCATTCATTTTCATAAAAACAGTCATATATTCTTAAATAGCTTTTTTTGAAATCAAATTCTTTTGAATGTTAGTCCAGTTTCTTTGTATAATAATCCAGGAACCACCACAAAGCTGCAGTGCACTTTATTATACATATTCCCTTATTTCATCATTACCCTCCCTCTTGAAATTCTGCACATTATTTTGCCCTTTAATTCAGTCAGTCCACTAAATTCACAAGGTTTAATAAGAAACTAGTGATTCAGTTCCTATCTGATCCAAGCTGTCTTATGTTTCCAGGACACATGAGAAGCTTGGATCTTTCACAGATTGCTTTGATCAGAATTGCAATACTGTAGCTCCAGGGAATTATGAATTATTGCACCCAACAGCAGCATTTAGTCTTCCGCCCAGTTATACCGAACTCTCCTGTACTTCGTCTCCACTTACATAAAGGAATCGACGGATTTCAATACCCAACCTTTTCATTTGGTTTGGCATCTATTCAGCCTTTGTTTAAACATTTAATGGATTCCCAGACTGCAGAAAGCGAGTTGCAGAGTGAAACTGGCCTCTTCTCCTCCAGGAAAGAGAAGATTGGAGGTGTCCGCAAAGTGGTCTTTAAAATTCGCAAAACATTCAATAGTGTCGATGCAAAAACGTGGGAAAATCCAAAATATGAGTAGCTACCAATGTATCCCATTGGAAATTCAGGAGCAATCTTTACCTGGAGAGAAGGGAACATGTGGATTTCACTCCTGTATTCAGGAGAATTTTTTTTTAATTCACTTGCGGGACTTAGCATCACTAGCTGGGCCAATATTTATTGCCTGTCCCTTGTTGGCCTTCAAAAAGGTGGTGAGTTGCCTTCCTCAGCTCCTGCAGCCCATGTGGTAGATAAATTCATGGGGAAGCTGAATAAACACAGAAGGTAGGAAAAAATAGAAGGATAAATTGATAGGTTTGGCAAAGATGGACTTCTGTGATATAGCACTCTTCCTGACCTGCAACTATCTCCAAGTACTTTTCAATTGTCATGACCATTGGCCATAACTCTAGAGCACCCATGGACATAAGGAACTTTTAATGTCAATGTGTTATTTAAAAGAGGACTGATGCAGCCAAAAGATAACTGGAGGAATAAATCCAGTGGTTGTCTGGGGAGGAATTCTGGATATTTCAAACACCAAAATCTAAATGTTGAATTAGGCAGCAGCAGACTTTCAGAGGTATATAAAGGTTTTATTGTAAATCTTTAGTTTAACACAGACATGAATGACTCACAGACTAATCTGTATATCATTTAACTTTTTATCATTTTTTTGAACACACTAGTTATTTATAGAGTCAAAGAGTTATACAGCATGGAAACAGACCCTTCGGTCCAACCAGTCCATGCTGAACATAGTCCCAAACTAAACTAGTCCCACCTGCCTGCTCCTGGCCTATATCCCTTCAAACCTTTCCTGTTCATGTACTTATCTAAGTGTCTCTTAAATGTTGTAACTGTGCCCACATCCAACACTTCTTCAGGAAGTTCATTCCACACACAAACCACCCTCTGTGTAAAAAACTTGCCCCTCATTTCTTTTTTAAATCTCTCCTCTTACCTTTCTAATTTATGTGTGTGTTATATTGTTATTTTTGTAGTTAGTAACAAATAAACTGACTCTTTGATCAACACAAAACAGCTTAGTTCAATTGGGTCAGTTTCAAAACCTAAGTTCCTTTGGTCTTGGAGAAAGAAGACAAGGAAAAAGGATTCTTTTTCAATTAAACTTTTAGCAATCAACTGAAGGAATGAGTGAGACACTTCTTCCCTCCTCAACTGGGAATTGAATAAGTTGGAGTATCCTGTTCCAAAGTTGGGAACCGTGCCTGGGAACTTATCATAACATTGCCAATGAAGTGCTATTGATGTGTAGTCATGGGTGCAATGTAAGAAATATGGTAGTCCATTTGCATACAGCAAGCTCCCGTGAACATCAAGGTAATAATGAACTGAAAAGTTGAGTGTTGATTGGGAGATGGATATTGTCAGGGCAGAAGGAGAACTCCCTCTTCTCCTTCAAAACAAAGCATTAAAGAATCTCTTGCTTCCACCGAGATACGTGAAGCCTCTATGTCATCTAAAAAGACAATACCTCTGACAGTGCAGCACGTCCTCACTGCTGCACTGGATAGAGTAAGTCAGAAACCTTGCGAATCGGGGAAGTGGTGAAGTATAAACAGCCAGACACATCTATCAAATGACCACATTTGTTATCACATAGCCTGCCACTACACACCCCCTGTTGTTAGTCACTAACAGTCCCCATTAACAACTATTCACCCTCCCAGCCTGATCATTAGCAACTCCTTTGTCTGTCCAACTGTCTTTCTCTCTCTTTGGGCTCTATCTTATCGTTTACTCCCTACCCCACCCACCTCCCTATTTTCTGCATATAAACTGACGTTTTCCCAGCCACAATCAGTTCTGAGGAAGGGTTACTGGACCCGAAACGTTAACTCTGTTTTCTCCTCCACAGATGCTGCCAGACCTGCTGAGCTTTTCCAGCAACTTTGTTTTTGTATCAAATGACCTGCTTCTGGTCTGCAATGTAATACGCCCATTCTACCATCCTTTACCGTGTTCCGCAAACCTCTTGTCCTTTCTACTTTGACAATATCGTTTTATTCTTACAGGGTTGTTTTTTTACCTAAGGTTCCTGTTATTGAACAACAAAGAAAAAAAGTCTTTGGATTGCTTCCATTTTAAAAGATATCATGATCAGATGCCCACCCCCTCAGCAGATAATGCCTGGTTTTCGCTGGCAATATCCAAATGCAGGCAGACCCAGGCTTGCGAACGGTTTCCTTTCCTTTTGTGCACAAATCGCCACATAATGCAGGACAGTATAAAATAGCTGTTCGTACGTGATCTTTAAAATGAATACATCCCTCCACGGGATCGCGTTCGTAAGTCAGATGTTCATAAATCAGGGACCCTGTGTAAATATTATTTCTGGGAATCAGAATGCAGGTGATTCTGAGACAACTATAACAGAAGTGGAAGAAATAGCATCCAAAGTTATTATGGTTGGAAACAGCATCATTTTAGTGCAATATTTGACAATTCATCCTGTACATACTATTGTATTATTGCACAGGTTCCAGACCATTCAGACAGTGCAACTTTGAAGCAGTTTGATGGCATTGCAACATGTGATATTCCAGTATAAGGCTAGCCAGGCCACCTTCAGTAGTAATAATAACCTGCTTGCAGTCACTGTGTCTTCGCTCTGTGCAATCAGTAAGCACATCACCAAGACTACATGTAAATCTGAAACCTTATAGCACTGTAAATAGTTAAGTGTTAATAATCTACAAGACAGTTGGTGGGTTGAGTGCAGACAAGGCAATGAAAGGTTTTGGGAACAGGGATAAGGATTTTAGCAATGAGATGTTGGGGGAACGGAAGTCAATGGATCACCGCAAGCCGTGGAAAATCAGGACATAGGGTGGCATGATACCTCACAGCGTCACAGACCTGGGTTCGATTCCCCTCTCAGGTGACTGCCTGTGTGGAGTTTGCACATTCTCCCTGTGTCTGCATGGGCTTCCTCTGGGTGCTCTGGTTTCCTCCCACAGTCCAAAGTGTGCAGGTTAGGTAGATTGGCCATGCTAAATTGTCCATAGTGTCCAGGGATGTGCAATTAGGTGGATTATCCATGGGAAATGTAGGGTTACAGGGATAGGATGAGGGGTGGTTCTGGGTGGGATGCTGTTCAGAGGATTGGACTCAACAGACCAAATTGCCTGCTTTCACACTGTGGGGTTTCTATGACTTGCTGTGGGTCAGTATACAGGCAGCAGAGTTCTGGAGAAGGGCAAAACATGGGAAGCCAGGCAAGAGTGTGTTGAAGGTGAAGGTAACGAAGGAACCATGTAGTTTATGAGTCAGTCTACTTGGTTTTATAGATTCAATGAGTTAAAATGAATTTTCCTTCAAAACAAATCCCTGTGACTTTTCTGATTTAAAATTTCACAAAGGTTCAGGGAGTCTTGTGAAATATTTCCCAACACTTGAGACATTTGAAATAATGCATTGACAGCAACTGGTAATCAGAGATTGACAGGAAAGTTAGATAATGGAATTGGAATATAAGTACAGTGAAAGAAGCAGCTGTCAGATTGAAATATCAATACACAATAAGCATGTCCTACACTGAATCCAATTAAACTCATTTGAATTGGGCAGTTACGGTATGAGGGGAATAATATCTAAAACAGTGTAAATTAAGTTTGGAGACTGAATCTTTCTAACCTGGCTCGTGGATGTAAAGTATATACATTAATGGCAGAAGGTGTTAAACAATGCACCATCGATAAGTCATTTGCAACAGGAAGATAGACAATAGAAACAGGAGGGGACCATTTAACCACTCCAGCTTGCTCCATCAACCAAGATGATTATTGCTCTGATTGTGGACTTGAACCCACTTTCCTGCCTGTCCCCTAATGCCGCCAGTCTCCTGGTCAATCAAAAATCCACCTACAGCAGCCCTGGATATATTCAGGGGTCCTAGCTACACTGCTTGTTGGGGGAGAGAGGTCCAAAGATAACATGATCCTCTCAGAGAGGAAATTCCTCCTCATCTCCAACTTAAATGGAAGGCCCCTTATTCTGGAACTGTACGCCTAGTTCTGGATTCTCCCCGAAGGGAACCACCTACCCAGTAAAGCCCCTTCCAAATCTTTTTGTTTCAATAAGATCTCATTTTTCTAAACTCAAACAAATACAGCCCAACCTGCTCAACCTTTTCTCATAAGGCAAATCCCTTCATCCCAGGTATTGGTCAAGTGAATCTACTCTGAACGGCTTTCAATGTACATGCCCTTCCCTTATCAGATGTGACCAAACTGTACACCATATTCTAAGTGATGTCTCTCCAATCTCCAGCGCTATTGTAATAAATCACAGAATTATAGGATTGTTGCAGTGCAGGAGGATGCCATTTGGCCCATCATGCCTGCACTGGTTCTATCCCTTACTGCCAATCTCCTGGCCTTTTCCCCCATATCCCCGCAGGCCATTTCTAGTGAAATAGCCATCTATTGGTCTTCTTGGATGCCCCCTTGAACATGCCACCACCACATTTCCAGGCAGTGCATTCCGGACCCTAACTACTCACCGTGTGAAAGAGTTTGTTGCTAGTGCTTCATTTGCACATCATTTTGAAAATGTTCCTAATTTAAAAGGCTTTTTTTAAGGCGTTCCTATTTTAATATTCTCAAGGCCAACTACGAATAGGTAGTAAATACTAGCCCAGCAAATGATGCCCACATCCTGTGAGTGACTATAAAATAAAAAGTCCATCCCCACCTTGCAATAAAGGCCAACATTCTGTTTGTTGTCTTCATCATTTGCTGTGCCTACCTGCTAACATTTTGTGATTCAAGTGAAAGGTTACCCAGGTGCCTCAATACCAAAGAATGCTACAATCTCACTCCATTTAATTAATACCGTCCTTTTTTATTCTTCCTGACAAAGTGGACATTCTCTCATTTTTTTTCATCGTTATGTTATTAGAGAACAATATTTGGATGGCCATTTGGTGTGAACTCACAGTTTTAGGATAAGGGGTAGCAGAATTAAAACAGAGATGAGGTAGAATTATTTCTTCAAAGGACCATAAGTCTGTGGAATTCTCGGCCCTAGAGTATGGCAGAGCTGGGACCTTGAGTAAATTGAAGAAGGTGATAGATTTTTAATTACTAATGAGTTGAAGGGTTTTGGAGAGCAGGCAGAAAAGTGGGGTTGAGACCGAGATAAGATCAACCATGATCAACAGGTTGGAGGGGCTAAGTGGCCTACTCCTGTTCCCAGTTCTTATGGACAATTGAACTATATTGAATTGAATAATTTATTGTCACGTGTATTCAGTATAAAAATACAGTGAAAAGTGTGTACCTTCGCCGTACATATTTGGCGCCATTCACATTAACTTAGAATAAGAAAAAAAGATAACTTAAGAGAGTCCAACTTTCCTTCCCACTGCTGCAGTCCCACTCATGGCTTTCCAGCCCAAGCCATGCCTCCACCAGCGTCCTGCTCCAGGCTTTCCAGCCCACGCCTTGCCCCCACCAGCATCCTGCTCCAGGCTTTCCAGCCCACGCCATGCCTACACCAGTGTCCTGTTCCGGGCTTTCCAGCCCACGCCATGCCTCCACCAGCGTCCTGTTCCGGGCTTTCCAGCCCACGCCATGCCTCCACCAGCGTCCTGTTCCGGGCTTTCCAGCCCACGCCATGCCTCCACCAGCGTCCTGCTCCAGGCTTTCCAGCCCACGCCATGCCTCCACCAGAGACCAGCTCTGGGCCCGCTCTGGGCTTCCCAGCCCATGGTGTCCCACTCTGGGCTGCCTCACTGGCAGGGATACAAAAGCATGTGATGTGCTGGAGGGGTTTACCCTGTAATCCCTGGATTGCCTGCAGGAACTTTTGTAACTTATCTTGGGAATGGCTTGGTGCTGGACTGGGAGGTGTTGCCAAGTTGTGTCTGGGACATGCTTGATCAACCTGCTGTTCCTGCTAACCCCATCTCCCGTTTCACTTCTGGGTTTAAAATCTCAGCCCAGGCTGCTGAGAGTTCAACCACTGAAACGAGGCTGCAGTGGCAGTGCACAAAGCGCTGTCCGTGGTGCTGACTCACGGATGAGGTTTTAAACCGTTTACCTGACCAGGCAAAGATCATTCAGTGCTCTTGATCCAAAAACAGGGACTCTGCTGGTTCCTGTCTCCCCACCAACATCTGGTCACTCACTGTTTGTGCGTGCACAGGTCAGCTCATGCATCTGTGACTGTGATTTTTATGAGCTAGTTTTTGGAAAGCGCTTTGGGAGTTCCTGATGCCAATGCAAGGTCTTTACTGAGTTCGGCCCTGATGGTCCCTGAGGTCCAACAAGTGGAAAGAAGGATCAGCAAGCAATGTCAAAGCAGCAGAATACTGAGTTAACCGGGATAATCTGCCAATAAGCTCTAGCCCTGGATTGTAAAAGCATGACAAACACAATGCGTTCTGTTTGAGGGACATCAGTCACTGAATTCTCAGCATTATTTCAAGCAGGGCAAATAAATATGGCTGCAATTAGATTTGTCTTTTTCCAATTTCATTCACAGCCTCAGTGCATCCAAAATATAAACATAGAAAATAGGAACAGGAGTGGGCCATTCGGCCTTTCGAGCCTGCTCCACCGTTCAATATGATCACAACTGATTATCCATCTCCATCCCCTGTTCCCACTTTCTCCCCATACCCTCTAATCCCTTTAGCCCTAAGAACTATAGCTAACTGCTTCTTGAAAACATTCAATGTTTTGGCCTCAACCACTCTCTGTGACAGAGAATTCCACCATTCTCTGGGTGAAGACATTTCTCCTCATCTCAGTCATAAATGGCCTACCCCATATCCTTAGGCTGTGACCCTGGTGCTGGACTCCCTTGTCATTGGGAACATCGATCCTGCATTTAGTCTGTCTAGTCCTGTTAGGCTTCTTTATTTTTATGCAGGTAAAGATGGCTGATCATTTGTTCACATCAAGGTCCCACAAATATTAATAAAATCTGTGGCTCAGTGGGTCACTCTGAAGGCTGTAAGTTCCAGTATACCTCCAAATATTAAAGCAAGCCAGTACTCCTAGTGCAGTTCTGAGGAGGTGGCTGCACTGTCTGAGGTGGTGTCTTTTGAATGAGACATAAAATCAAGATCTTCTGTGTCCTATCAGATAGAGTAAGACCCCATGGTACTATTCGAAGACAGTTCTCCCCAGTGTCCCGGACAATATTTATTCCTCAAGCAATATCACTAAAAAGCAAACAGAAGCAAAACACTGCAGATGCTGGAAATCTGAAACAAACACAGACATTGCTGGAGGCAGGTCTGGCAGCATCTGTGAAGACAGAAACAGAGTTAATGTTTTGAATCAGAGATAGTAGGAACTGCAGATGCTGGAGAATCCGAGACAACAAGGTGCAGGGCTGGATGAACACAGCAGGCCAAGCAGCATCATAGGAGCAGAGAGGCTGACGTTTCGGGCCTAGACCCTTCATCAGAAAAGGGGGAGGGGAAGGGGATTCTGAAATAAATAGGGAGAGAGTGGGAGGCGGATAGAAGAGGGAT
>NC_063355.1:43645221-43646208 GCF_021869965.1 Rhincodon typus | reverse complement strand
TAGGTGGAGAGGAAACAAACAGGTCGAAGAGGCGGGGATGGAGCCAGTAAAGGTGAGTGTAGGTAGGGAGTTAGGAAGGGGATAGGTCAGTCCAGGGAGGACGGACAGGTCAAGGGGGCGGGATGAGGTTGGTCGGTAGGAGATGGAGGTGCGGCTTGAGGTGGGAGGAGGGGATAGGTGGGAGGAAGAACAGGTTAGGGAGGCAGGGACGAGCTGGACTGGTTTTGGGATGCGGTAGGGGGAGGGGAGATTTTGAAACTTGTGAAATCCACATTGATACCATTGGGCTGCAGGGTTCCCAAGCGGAATATGAGTTGCTGTTCCTGCAACCTTCGGGTGGCATCGTTGTGGCACTGCAGGAGGCCCAGGATGGACATGTCGTCTGAGGAATGGGAGGGGGAGTTGAAATGGTTCGCGACTGGGAGGTGCAGTTGTTTGTTGCGAACCGAGCGTAGGTGTTCTGCAAAGCGGTCCCCGAGTCTCCGCTTGGTTTCCCCGATGTAGAGGAAGCCACACCGGGTACAGCGGATGCAGTATACCACATTGGCAGATGTGCAGGTGAACATCTGCTTGATGTGGAAAGTCTTCTTGGGGCCTGGGATGGGGGTGAGGGAGGAGGTATGGGGGCAGGTGTAGCACTTCCTGCGGTTGCAGGGAAAAGTGCCGGGTGTGGTGGAGCTGGAGGGGAGTGTGGAGCGGACAAGGGAGTCACGGAGAGAGTTGTCCCTCCGGAAAGCAGATAAGGGTGGGGAGGGAAAGATGTCTTTGGTGGTGGGGTCGGATTGCAGATGGCGGAAGTGTCGGAGGATGATGCGTTGGATCCGGAGGTTGGTGGGGTGGTACGTGAGGACGAGGGGGATTCTTTTTTGGTTCTTATTGCGTGGACGGGGTGTGAGGGATGAGGTGCGGGAGATGTGGGAGACACAGTTGAGGGCGTTCTCGACCACTGAGGGGGGGAAGTTGCGGTTCTTGAAAAACGAGGACAAC
>NC_063355.1:43623351-43642221 GCF_021869965.1 Rhincodon typus | reverse complement strand
TCAGCACTGACCCTCCGACAGTGCGGCACTCCCTCAGCACTGCACTGGGCCTAAAAAGACTATCTCCAGGCGATTAAATGTCAGGTTATCTCCACAATGTAGAAGTTCCTCATTCTTTTCAAACTGAAAATGTACGTGCTTTAAGTTTTATTGCAGCATTTTTAAACCGATCTGAATTGGAGAATCCCATGCAGCATTAGAACATTTTTAGATTATATTGCAGGTCACAGATTACTATGAAAGTAATTGTTTGAATGACAGGTCTGCAATTCATCAGGTTCAATGGAAAATAAAGCACAGGGACATATTGTTTCATATTGAAATCAATCACCCAATTTTAATTTCCCGCAGGGAACAGCATATAGGATTTCAGAGGACTGATAAGTTTGCCGCCTCATTAACTCTCTGTCTGGATTTATCTTTCAATGTAATACCATCTTCCACACTCTGAGCACCGAAGGACAGGGCATGAGACCCTTCCTTTCACATGACAGATCCAAGTGACTGTGGCACGTTCCCCACCATTCTCTGTGCGCCCAGACTCAGGTTTGATATTTTAAAAAACATTCACAGTTACTCCGGCAACAGGAATGTTTAATAACAGCCTGCATGTCCTCCTGGGATTTGTGGAAGGTGACGGTGACCTTGGGAATTGTGAAGAAAATGTGCTTTGTGCTGAGCTGAGGGTGAATGGAGCCTGTGGGTTGTCTTTGAGCTGCCAGGAATGCGAAACTCCACAGTGTCACACTAGTGTTCCTGACCACTACAGAGTTGATGGTTTGTTTGAGCCCCTCTCAACTCCAGGATGGAATCATTGCCAGCGATCTCAGAATTATTTGTCCATTGCTAATTACTCTTGGGACTTTTGTCCAGACATGCCCCAGTCCCCAACATCCACACCTAGTGCCACACTGCCTGAATTAACTCTCTTCCCCTTACTACACTGTGCTGGAGAATTTACATAAATGATATTGATGCGAATATAGGAGGCATAGAATCATAGCATCCCTATAGTGTGGAAACAGGCCATTCGGCCCAACAAGTCCACACCGCCCCTCCGAAGAGCGTTCCACCCAGACCTATTCCCCTACCCCTGCATTTCCCATGTCTAACCCACCTAACCTAAACATCCCTGGGCCCTAGGGGCAATTTAGCATGGCCAACCCACCCTAACCTGCACATCTTTGGACTGTGGGAGGAAACCGGAGCACCATGCAAACATGATTAGTAAGTTTGCAGATGGCACCAAAATTGGTGGGTGTAGTGGACAGTGAGGAAGGTTATCTACGATTACAAGTAGATCTTGATCAATTGGGTCAATAGGAGTGACAGATGGAGATTAATTTGGATAAATGCAAGGTAATGCACTTTGGTAAAACAAGCAAGGGCAGGACTTACACAATTAATGGTCGGGCCTTGGGTGGTTCTGTAGAACAGAGAGACCTAGAGGTACACAATCCTTTGAAATTCCCATCACATGTAGACAGGGTGGGTTAAGAAGGCCATATCTTGTTTGCCTTCATTGCTCAGACCTCTGAGTATAGGAGTTGGGACATCATGTTGAGGTTGTACAGGACATTGGTGAGGCCGCTTCTGGAATACTGTGTCCAGTTCTGGTCGCCCTGTTATAGGAAGGATATTATTAAATTGGAGAAGGGTCAGAAAAGATTTACCAGGATATTGCCGGGAATGAAGGGTTTGAAATATAAAAATAGACTGGAAAGACTGGGACTTTTTTCACTGGATTGTAGGAGGTTGAGGGGTGACCTTATTGAGGTTTATAAAATCATGAGAGGCATAGATAAGGTGAATATCAAGGGTCTTTTCTCTAGGGTAGGGGTGTTCAAAACTAGGGGACTTTTGTTAAGGTGAGAGGAGAAAGAGTTAAAAAGGACATGGGGTGGGGGGGGGCAACATTTTTACACAGAGAGTGGTTCATTGGTGGAATGATCTCCAGAGAAAGTGATGGATGCAGGTACAGTTACAATGTTTAGAAGACATTTGGATAAGCTCATGAATAGGAAAGTATTGAAGGGATATGGGCCAAACACAGGAAAAATAGGACTAGTTTAGTGTGGGAAACATGGTCAGCATGGACTGTTTGGATCAAAGAGTCTGTTTCCATGTTGTATTACGCTATGACTCAGTGAGTGTTTTCTGTTGAGCTCCAGAACGGTAAGTGAGGACAGAGAGAATGCTACAAGGACACCTTGAAAGCCTCCCTGAAGAAAAAAATACACCCCCACCAACACATGGGAATCGCTTGGCCTAGAATCGCTGGCTGTACAAACAGCATCTTCACTAACCACTTCAAGCATCACCAAGTGCGGCACCAAGTGGAGGCCAACTTCAAGCAGTGGAGACAGAGTGCAAAATCCAGACCGTTCCACCTGCCAACCGCCCCAATAAAGCAGCAGAACCTGCAGCAGAGGCCATGACCCAGTGGCATTATCGCTGTACTGTTAATCCAGGGACCCAGACAATGTTCTGGGGACCCGGGTTCATCTCCCATCACTGCAGATGGTAGAATCCAATAAAAATCTGGAACTAAAAGTCTGACGATGACCGTGAAACGATTGTCAGCGGAAAAACCCATCTGGTTCACTAATATCCTTTAGGGAAGGAAACTGCCATCCTTACCTGGTCTGGCCTCCATGTGACTCCAGACCCACAGCAATGTGACTGACTCTTAACGGCCCTCTGGGCAAAACATTCATGTCTTGCCATTGACACACTCCTATGAATGGACATTTTATTCACTGGAGTGTAGGAAGTTGAGATTGATGTTATAGAGGTTTATAAAATCATGAGGGGCATGGAGAGGGTGAACAGCCATGGTCTTTTCCCCAGGGTGGGGAAGTCTAAAACTAGAGGGCATAGTTTTAAGGTGAGAGGGGAAAGATTTAAAAGGGATATGAGGGGCAACTTGTGGTGCGTATATCGAAGGAGCTGCCAGAGGAAATGATAGATGCAGATACAGTTAGAACATTTAAAGATGTGCAGGTTAGGTGGATTGGACATGTTGAAATTGTCCACAGTGTTGAGGGATGTGTAGGTTAGGTGGATTAGCCATGGTAAATGCAGAGTTATGGGATATGGTTGGGGAGGCTGGGACTGAGTGGGGTGTTCTTGAGAGGGTTGGTGCCGACTTGATGGGCCAAATGGCCTCCTTTTGCACTGTAGGGGTTTATGATTCCAAGATGTAAGAGACATTTGGACAGGTGCATGGATAGGAAAGCTTTAGAGGGATATGGGCCAAACGCAGACAAGTGGGACTAGTTTTGTTTAGGAACATGGTTGGCATGGACGAGTTGGACCGAAGGGTCTGTTTCCAAGCTGTATGACTCAATGACTGGACTACTCAGCCTTTGCAGAACCCACCCTCCCCACCCCACCCCACCCCACCCCACCCCACCCCATTTTGAACACGACAGACTACGAGAGAGGAACTGAAGAGCTGCTCCCATCGCATGGTGTGACTGTGGTCTTGATGAGCAGTTTCACAGCTTCCCAGTCAGAGAGAGTTCTAACTGTGGACTGATTGTGGTGGTCTCTGTTACAACAGGTTCGGTCATCTGTCTACTGTAGCTGCAATGCTGAAACAGAGTGTGGGTTGTTTCCTGTATCACACTGTTTATGCAAACTCAGCCGACTGTTTGCTTCAGTTGTTTAAATGCATACTTTCTGTGCAGGAACAGAGAATTTTAAGGAGCTGGAAATAACTTAAAAATAAGTAACGGGCAAGTTGAGAATAATTTCAACTGTATGTGGAATGTTGGCCTTTACATGTTTAAGGTGAGAGGAGAGAGATTTAAAAAAAAGACATGAGCAAATGTTTTACACAGCGGGTGGACTGATTGGACCAAAGGGTCTGTTTCTGTGCTGTATGACACTATGGCTGTGACTTCAAGGCAGCAGGAGAAACATGAGATAAATCTCGTGTTTTGGTGAGACCCTGTTCCATTCAGGAAAGAATAATCAGCCTCGGATGGGCAAGAAACACTGAGACTGCTGAAATGTTGGCAACAGTTGGATTCAAGCTCATTGTTACTGTTCCACTTTTAGATATTTTCAAAATCAACCTGCTCAGATGTGACTTGGGCCTCCTGCTTTAGAGGTAGGGGCACTACCAGTTCACCACGTGAGCCCCCTAACCAATCCTACTTATATTCGTAGCATCCCCAATAGCAGACCATTCAGCCTATCAAGTCCAGACTGCTCTTCTGAAGAGCACCCCAACCAGACTCACCCCCTACCCTAGCCCTGTGACCCTGCATTTCCCATGGCTAACCCACTTAGCCTGCACACTGGGCAATTTAGCATGGCCCATCCACCCTAACCTGCACATCTTTGGACTGTGGGAGGAAACCGGAGCAAACCCATGCAGACACGGGGAGAATGTGCAAACTCCACACAGACAGTTCCCCGAGGGTGGAATCGAACCTGGGTCCCTGGCGCTGTGAGGCAGCAGTGCTAACCACTGAGTATTCCTGGCCAAGAGAGAGCCTGGCATGTTGTGGCCTTTCTCCCCTATAAAGAGCTGTTCAGTTGACCTGCTGCTGAGTTGAAGAGAGGGCTGTGAAATGTGTTGGTCATAGTCTGTCACACAATACTTCCCATCCCCCTGTCCTGTAGAGATGGCAGACAGTGTCACTGTGTCTGCAGCTGTTTGAGTTATTCAGTTCGATACTGAGTCAGTGAGACATTACAGATAACAACCGGTGTCAGGAGTGAGTGGGGCATGAGGTGGATCTGTAATTCTGGGTCACAAGATCCCACGTGCACACAGTAATTCCCATAAGATGTGACACTGCTGCCATTGGACGGATTGTTGTAACAAACCCCATGCTTTTCAATTCTGGAGAATTGATAATTTCCTCAGGGAGGGAAGGGAACCAGGAGGAATTCATCAATCTGAAAGCGATGTGGGCTGTAAAGGCCCTGTGAAGAAAACAGAAGGACAAGAGCTTTATTCAAAATGACTTTTATTACATCTCATTCGTCTGTCAATCCAACTAAAAAAAGAAATAGTTTGCATTTATTTAGAGCCTTGTACAGCCTGCAGCTCATGCAGAATGAGACATCCTATTTCACAGGTATTCTTCAAAGGCTGTAAAATGTCTTGGTACCACCCAAGGCCATGAACAGTGCTATATAAATGCAAGAAATCTCTTTTTGTATTTTTCATTCATGGGGTATTGGGCATCCCTGGTTCGTTTCACCATGTGGTTTTGATATGTTCCAATATCCATTGAATATAATTTATTTAAATATTATTTAAAACAACAATTACATTAATAAGAGAATTTCCCTGTGGGGTTGTACCTGAGGAACAGGTCAGTGGATGTAAAGTACTTAGGGAGGCCATGGGTGATATAACAATGTGGTGCGATGTTGAGAATTCTTTAGCAAAAAATAGGTCATTCCATTGAATCTCAAATCAGAACCCACTCTCATCATGAATGGAGTGTCATCAGGAGCATCAACATTGCTTCACACACCCAAAAAAAATCACTTCAATCCTGTTTTCTCCCTCTTTATGGTCATTGATGGCCAGGCCAGCATTTATTGTCTGTCTCTAATTGCCCAGAGGACAGTTAAGAGTTAACCACGTTGCTGTGGGTCTGGAGTCAAGTGTAGGCCAGACCAGGTAGAGATGACAGTTTCCTTCCCTAAGGGACACTAGTGAACCAGATGAGTGTTTAATAACCAGGGCTACATGGTTATTCTGAAGAAAGGTCGCTATGCTCGAAACATTAACTCTACTCTATTTCTCTCTCCACAGATGCTTCCGGACCTGCTGAGTTTCTCCAGCAATTCCTGTTTCTGCCTCAGATTTCCAGCATCTGCAGCCCTTTGCTTTATTCTAGTTACAAAGTTATTGTTAGTCTCGGTTTTTAAAAAAAGTTCTGGATTTATTATTGAATGCAAATTCCACCATCTGCTCTGGTGATGTTCAAATCCAGGTCCTCAGAAAGTTAGCCTGGGGTCTCCGCATTACCAGTGAAGTGCCAGTACTGATACAGCACTGTCTCCCAAACCCACCCATTAGAGAAATGAAGAGCTGTTGGAAATTGCTGGGGTGGGGGTCTTACAGTGAGGATGGTGCAAGGGAGGCAGCGGGTGAGAGCACTGAAGGTCTCCTGCCAGGTTTAGGTCACTCCTCCAAAAAGGAGAGGAAATCTGGAATTCTGGATAGAGGGCTGTTGAGGTTGGGTCATTAAATGTAGTCAAGGCTGATCTTTAATCAATAAGGGAATTAGGGGTTATGGGGAAAAGGCAGGAAAGTGGCGTTGAGGATTATCAGACCAGCCAATGATCTCATTGAATGGTGGAGCAGACTTGATGGGCTGAATGGCCTAGAGGGGAGGGTATTATCACTGGAATGTTAATCCAGAGACCCAGGTAATGGCATGGAGATCCAGGTTTGAATCCCACCGTAGTAGATGTTGAAATTTGAAGTCAATAAATATCTGGAATTAAGAGTCCAATGGTGACCATGAATTGATTGTTGGAAAAACCCATTTGGTTTTTCCACTAACAATTTTCCTCAGACTGGGGGAAACATCATTTATCTAAATGGTTACCTCTTTGGCTGCTCCTTCAGGTTTAACCGCAACAGCCCGGTTTGTTTATTTAGTATTAAATGTGAAGGAGAGAGGGGGATGGCATTGGAGACAAACACATTTTTAACAGTTTCAGCAGGGATCCTGAGAAACGCACTTGATTTTAACATAATTTAAACACTACTGAGCGTCAATTTGTAAAATTCCACCTCGTGGCACCCTGCTGTGCAGAAATTGGCAGCTCCATCTCTTACATTCCAACCTGTACCACCAGGAAAAGTTGGTTGTGTAGAGCATTGGGATATTCCGAGGTCAAGAAATGTGTTATATAAATGCAAAATGTTCCATTCTTTCCTTCTATTTTTATGGTCAGTCATAGTTCCATGGCTTGTAGGTACTTGCCGTCTCTGTTTTAACAAGATCTGCGTGTGAAAATAAATGTAGTTTCTTTGCTGCTGTGACCAGTAATTAAAATTGACCCTGACGTACTTGTCCACGTATTTTCAAACTTAAGAATTGCGCACTTCGTGATGTAATGAAATGTCTCATTAAAAGTCAGGAATGACACAAAGTGAAACAGGAAGAAAGACCTGCATTCCTATAGCACCTTACACGGCCTCAGCGTCTCCCAAGGTGTTTTACAGCCAATGAAATGCTTGTGAAGTGTAGCAACTGTTGTTATATAGGAAACACAGGAGCTAAGTTGTTGACTGCAAACTCCTGTAAAATGCAATGGGATAAATGGGCAGATAATTTGTTATTTTAAACAAAGAATGGACTATAGAATCCCTACAGTGTGGAAGCAGGGTATTCAGCCGATTGAGTTCGCACTGATTCTCCGAACAGCATCCCACTAGACACCCCTCCCTACCCTATTCCTGTAACCCTGCATTTCCCATGACCAATCCACCTAACCTGCATTTCTTTGGACTGTGGGAAGAGACCCACGCAGACACCAGGAGAATGTGCAAACTCCACACAGGCAGTTGCCTGAGGCTGGAATCAAACCCTGGATCCCTGGGGCTGTGAGGCAGCAGTGCTAACCACCGAGCCACAATGCCGTAAATGACAAAGTATTCAGAATAGTTCTGGATTCTTTTGTGATCCTGTGCCAGCTGCTGAAATTGGTTCAGTGGATAAGTTCACCAAACCCACACCAAAAAACAAACAGCAAAGGAATTCTAAAGGATCTTGAAGGAATCTTGAATCTTGAAGGAATTCTGTAATGCTGCAGAATTTGTCGCTAATTAATTGCCTCCAATCGTCTACCTTAATCAATCCAGGAGAGTTATGCACTTAACATCATTGTCTGCTGTCCTTCTTTAGAGAGGATAGATATAAATTAATCAACATTGAGTGAGTTTTGTTAAGTGTTTATTTTACATTTTTAATGATGTGTTCCTCTCCACAAGAGTCCAGAGGCTATACAAACAGGCCTGCATCATTAAAATCTCTGATGCTTGTCCAGAAATCCTCTCTGAAAAAATGAAAGCCCTCAATATCTATTGCCATCTTTTTACTGATTGAAATGTGCGTTGGTGTTATACATCACTTTATATGCAATAAAGTCAAGAGTTCTATTGGCTTGTAAGGTAACAGACTAAAACTCTGTCAATCAAACTGAAGAGGTTGACCCTTTCCTGGTGGTTTAATAGAATGTACAATGTATGAACAGGCCATTCTCTAACTGACTTTAAGGGGAATTTAGACAAACACAGGGTAGGTAATTATAGATAAAATCTCTTTGCTGTATTCAATGCTGCTGCATTGACATTAGGTAAAGGACAACGAGATATAGCAATTTAAAGATTCAAAAATAAATATGTGACATATATGCTGCAAAATGATGAGAATAAATATTTCTTTGTCTTAGTTCATAGAAAGAAAACATGTTGTTCTTTAGCGGGTTGGTTAGCATGAACAGCTGGTGTGTCATGCTAGCAGTCTGGGTTCAATTCCCACACCAGATGAGGTTACCATGAAGGACTCTCCCTCTCAACCTCTCCCCTTGACTGAGGCGTGGTGACCGTCAGGTTAAACCACCACCAGTTGTCTCTCTCTGATGAGAGAGCAGGCCTGTGCTGACTTCACTTTTTAGAGATATTGTCACTGGGCTAGTAATGCAGAGGTCCAGGTTAACGTTCTGGAAACATGGGTTTAAATCCAGAACATGAAACGTCATTCAATTAGTGAAAAATATCTGGAATTGAAAACTAGTCTCAGCAATGGTCACCATGTAACCACTGACAATTGATGTAAAAACCCCATCTGGTTCACTAATTTCCTTTAATCATAGAATCCCCACAGCGTGAAAACAGGCCATTCAGCCCAACAGGCTCACACCACCTCTCTGAAGAGCATCCCACCCTGACTCATCCCCCTACCCCTGTATTTCCCAATGCCTAACCCAAACATCCCTGGACACTACGGGCAACTTAACACAGCCAATCCACCCAACCTGCACATCTGTGGGACGAAACTAGAGCACTCAGAGGAAACCCACGCAGAGAACATGCAAACTCCACACAGACTGTCACCCGAGACTGGGATCGAACCCAGGTCCCTGGTGCTGTGTGGTAGCAGTGCTCACCACTGAGCCACCATCATCCCTAATAAAATCTGAAAGAACTGTGGATGCTGTAAATCAGGAACAAAAACAGAAGTTGCTGGAAAAGCTCAGCAGGTCTGGCAGTATCTGTGAAGGAAAAAACAGAGTTAATGTTTCGGGTCCGGTGACCCTTCCTCAGAACAGTTCTGAGGAACTGTCATGCTTACCTGGTCTGGCCTACATGTGACTCCAGACCCACAGCAATGTGGTTGACTCTTAACTGCCCTCTGAAATGGTTCCACCAAGTTTCTCCATTCAAAGGAGAGATTAGGATACCTTCTAGATGGTAGGAAGTTAAATACAGTGGATGTCTGAAGAGATTTGGGGGTTCAAGTGCACAGATGTTTAAAATGTAACAAACAGGTGTAGAAAATAGTCAAGAAAGATCTAATCTCCTGGTTATACTCATTTTTAAAAACTGGCTCAATGCATGTAATGTCTATAAAATTCTTAGACTGTGGAAGCAGGCTGTTCAAGTCCACACTGACCTTCTGGAGAACATCCCATCCACCTACCCTCTCCCTGTAAATCTTTGGACTGTGGGGGGAAACTGGAGCAAACCTGCACAGACACAGGGAGAATGTGCAAGCTCCATGCAGATAGTTACCTAAGGGTAGAATTGAACCCAGGTCCCTAGTGCTGTGAGGCAGCAGTACTAACCACTGAGCTACTGTGCCACAGCTTTCAGGTGACCCATGTGTTTGTTCAGGGCTGTATCACTTCCCTGTAGTTTCTAAGTGATGGGACCTGACCTTACGTCAATCTCACCTCATACCCATACAGGGCCATTCCCATCGTTCCAGCACCAAGCTCCGTTCCTGAATTAAATGGTCTTAGAGGCAGCATGTGGCTGGCGTCGGCGTTCCTGGACTCTTTGTGCCGCCAAGAGCTGGACACTCCTAGGAACCTAAACCCTTCCTGTTTCCTCAAAGATTGCCAGAGAGTTTCTGAGAGTTTCCAGCATTTGCTGCTTTTTCTTTTAAATTGGAAAAGTTCATGATTTCCAAAGCGGGTAAACATTATTGATTGGTCAAGTTTAAAGATAACGCAGAACAGATGCCAATTCCCTGGCACAGATATTTGTAACACTGCACAACAGCTGATCACCAGCCTCACATTCCCGGGAACAATACCGGAAAGTGCAATGCCTGCATCTCAAAACAAGTAAACGATTAAAAAAATTATCCTGCAGGAATATTGGCAAACGTCTGATGAATTTCTATAAAACACGTCAGTCCACAATTGGAAACTGTGCTCTGTTCACCATTAAAATAATGGACAATGTGAATTTCACAGGGTAATTTAAAGCATTTGCACACCATTAGTCTCATGGTATAATTTTAAAGCCCAGAGTGTTTACACTGATTTATACTGTTCTGCTCAGGGCTCATTATTTTTCTGGAGTTTTAAGAGCAAATTATTTGCAGATGTTGGAATCTGTACTGAAAAAACAAGCTGCAAATCATAGCAAATCATAGCAAATCAGGCAGTATCATGCGGTTCTGATGAGCAGTCATTTAGACTCGAAACATTAGCTTTCTCTCTCTTCACAGAGGCTGCCTGACCCCCTGTGATTTCCAGCATTTTTTTGTTTTCACTGGAGTTTTAAGAGTTTATTTGAACAAGCCAGCTTTCGTTGGGCAGTTGTCAAATGCCATTGCAGGATAACGCTCCTGCTTTTTTCCACTCAGAGCGCCAATCTTTTCTTCTTAACAAGAGGCACAAAAACCCAGCCTTGTTTCAGGGCTAATATTCCCAGCTCAGAATTCAGAGTTTGTACCCTACATCTCACAGTCCAAATTACAGGCATTGCAGGAATAATGGGCCGAATGGTCTCCTGCAATAACTCACTGTTTCAGTGAGACCAGATCTCCAAGCTCTGAATGTTGAATTGATAATTGATTAAGTTACTCCTGTCCTTTAGGGTTGCACCAATTCAAAAGCCCTTATACTTTACAGGGCTAATCTCCAATATTGACTGGGATAAACTGGGTAATGAATAAAGGGAGGAGTGTTTTATAAAATTCTTCGGAAATATTCTGGTGGTGCAGTGGTAGTACCCTTGTCTTTGAGTCAGGTGATCTGAGACAGAGGAGCAGGGCAGAGGGTGCGAAACCGATGGTGCGAAACAGTGTGGCAGAAACAAAGGGGCAGAAACAGAGGGTGAGAAATAGATGTGGAGAATCAGGGGGGCAGAAACAGAGGGGCAGAAACAGAGGGTGAGAAACAGAGGGGGAGAAACAGAAAGTGTGAAACAGAGGGGCAAAACAGAGGGGGAGAAACTGAAAGTGTGAAACAAAGGGGCGAAACAGAGGGGGAGAAACAGAAAGTGTGAAACAGAGGGGCGAAACAGAGGGACAGAAACAGAAAGTGTGAAACAAAGGGGCGAAACAGAAGGGGAGAAACAGAAATACAGAAACAGAGGGACAGAAACAGAGGGGCAGGAACAGAGTGTGAGGAACAGAGGCCATGATCACACTGAATGGTGGAGCAGGCTGCAAGGGCCGAATGGCCTACTCCTGCTCCTAGTTTTCTATCTGGGTTCAAGTGCTACCTGCTCTGGAGGTGTGTCACAACATGCCCAGCTCATTGTTTCGAATCAATACAAGAAGAGTTGATGACTGCAAATCTACCCAAAGAAAATACCAATTGCAAGTAGGTGCTATGTGGGGACTTCCTTTCCAATAGCTGGAAAGGTCCTGTTCTCAACTCTAAATACTGGCTGTTTGAGTAATAATTAAATATTCATTGTGTAGTGTAGTCATGTACAGAAAGAAAGCCAGTCATAAAATGCAAATCATCATGATTGAAAAATATAGTGAGGGCCACATGGATCTCATTGACTATGTTAACCTGGGCCAATCAGGGAGCCCTGGCTGAAAGATCTAAACAGGAGATTTAGAGAGTCTCCTCAGCCTAGCCACGGGCTCTGAGCGGGCTGATCAGAGCCCATGTACTGCGCACATGTAAATAAAGGGCCCTGGCCTCTGTGCAGTTATTTCACAAAGACTATTTGATCCATTTAGACATCTCTTATCCCACTCTCATGTTAGAATTCTCACTCCATGTTGACTCCAATGCCTATTTGTGCCTCTGTAACACTCTTCATCCCCACCTCTGCCTTTTATTGCCTTTATTCTTTCATGAGTCACTGGGCAGGGTCAATATTCATTATTGAGCCCCGACTGCCCTTGAGCTGAGTGCTTTGTCAGGCCCAGCCCCACAGGGGCCTACTTTCATTGTTTGTCACCTCCAGGTTCAGTTACTTTGTGAACACAGGGACTGTGCCAATGTCTTATCTTTTGCTCAGTGCTATGGCCCAGTGAATGGCACCTGTCCCCTTCAGGTAAGAGTCCTCCTCTGAGACCTGGGTGCATAATTCAGTTGAAGCTCTTGTTGCAGTGCTGAGGGAGTGCTACGATGTTGTTTCACAAAAGATGTTAAGCTGAGACTCCCTCTGTCCTCTCACGTGATGCAAATGATATTGTTTCGAAGGAGAGCTGTGGGATGATATCCTCGATAATATGCGTCCCACGATCTGCAACTCAAGAACAGATTATCTGCTCCTTCTCACAGTGCTATTTCTCAGAGCTTGCTAGTGACTGTTGTGGTTCCTATACTACAAACATTTCGAAAATACTTCATTCATTGTAAAGCACTTTTGTAACACTCTGAGATCAGGAAGTGCTTATAAAATGCAATTACTATCTTCTTTTTAACATTTAATTCACTTTTTGACAAAGCAGGTTGTCTGGTACAGATTCTGTTGGCTGAAAAAGCAGTGGAAGCAGATTAAATGGGAATTTTCAATGAGATTTTTGGTAAATACTTCACAGGGAAATTTACAGAGGGATGAGGAAAGGGCAGGCGATGAGGGTGGGTGAGACTAATTGGATACCTGTTTCAAAGAGCTGGCATAGGCTCAATGGGCTGAATGGTCTCCTTCCATACTACAGTTAGCCCATGTTTAAAGATGGCACAGTGGCTCAGCGGCTAGCACTGCTGCCTTAAAGCACCAGGGACCTGGGTTTGATTCCAGCCTCAGGTGACTATGGGGTTTGCACATTCTCCCCGTGTCTGCATGGGTTTCTTCCCACAGTCCAAAGATGTGCAGGTTAGGCTGGATTGGCCGTGCTAAATTACCCATAGTGTCCAGGGATGTGTAGGTTGGGTGGGTTAGCCATTGGGAAATGCAGGGTTACAGGGATAGGGTAGGTGTAGTGGGATGCACTTCAGAGAAACAGTGTGGACTCAATGGGCTGAATGGTCTGCTTTTGCACTGTAGGGATTCTATATTAAATACCTAAACCAACAGAGCAATGTATGATTGGAAAATGCCACATAAATTGACAGTGCATTGTGGGGCTGACCAAAAACAACCTTCTAACCAGTTGTCCCATTCCAACCTCAGAACTCTGCCTTCCTCCCTAATGCCATTCTCAGCGACAACTGCTCTGCAAACAGTAGTGGAGCTAAATTAGCAATCACAGACCTGTGTACACCATGGCTCGTGAAATGCTCTGGGTTACTGAGTATCCACTGGCATTAATCTGCCAAGCTCAGTAATCTGATCAAGATCGACGATGTTACCTCCATTAAACACTCAAGGAATGAACAGATACGATTGAAACAAAATGAACGGATCTCTGAGGATTTACTGGTGCCAATGATTCATTCATTTCAGAATATAGCATGAGAAACATTTTTAAATCATTCATTATATTTTTGCAAGTGACCCATTGCCCCATGTTCTATTTTTCAACATAACACTTAAAGAAAGACTTAGAAAGTCTTGATGGTTCATTTTCTGTCTCTTTGGGCCATTTCCAATTTCAATTTGTACGTTGACCCTTAGCCCTTCATCATGTGAACAACAACAGCAACTTACATTCGTATGGTACCTTTAATATTGTAAAAATGCCCCAAGGAGCACTATCAGATATAAATTGGCATGGAACCAAAGAGAAGTAGCCAAACAGATGGTGAAAAGCACGCTCAAACAGCTAGGATTTATGGATTATCTTACAAAATGTTCTTGTCCATATGGACTTCAGTGAGGCATTCAACAAGGTTCCATATGGTAGACTGGTTATTAAGGTTAGATCCTGTGGAATACAGGGACAACCAGCCATGTGGATGCAAAATTGGCTCAAAGGTAGGAGACAGAGGGTGGTGGTGGAGGGTTGCTTTTTGGACTGGAGGCTTGTGACCAGCGGCGTGCCACAAGGATCGGTGCTGGGTCCACTGCTTTTTGTCATTTATATAAATGATTTGGATGGGAACATAGGAGGTATGGTTAGTAAGTTTGCAGATGACACCAAAATTGGAGGTGTAATGGACAGCGAAGAAGGTTATCTCAGAGTACAACGGGACCTTGATCAGATGGTCCAATGCACTGAGGAGTGGCAGATGGAGTTTAATTTAGATAAATGTGAGGTGCTGCATTTTGAAATCATGGCAGGACTTATGGCAAGGTCCTGGGGAGCATTACTGAATGAGACATTGGAGTACAGGTTCATAGTTCCTTGGAAAGTAGAGTTGCAGGTAGACAGGGTAGTGAAGGAGGTGTTTGGTACGCTTGCCCTTATTGGTGAGTGCATTGAGTATAGGAGTTGGGAGGTCATGCTGCAGCTGTACAGGACATTGGTGAGGTCATTTTTGGAATATACGCTCAATTCCAGTCTCCCTGCTACAGGAAAGATGTTGTTAAACCTGAAAGGGTTCAGAAAAGATTTATGAGGATGTTGCCGGGTTGGAGGGTTTGAGCTACAGGGCCAGGCTGAATAGACTGGGGCTATTTCCTCTGGAGTGTCAAGGCTGAGGGGTGAATTTATAGAGGTTTATAAAATCATGAGGGGCATGGATAGGGTAAATAGACAAGGTCTTTTCCCCAGGGTTGTGGGGGGTGTCCAAAACTAGAGGGCATAGGTTTAAGGTGAGAGGGGAAAAGCTTTAAAATGGACCTGAGGGGTAACTTTTTCATGCAGAGGGTGGTGTGTCTATGGAATGAGCTGCCAGAGGAAGTGGTGGAGGCTGGTACAATTACAACATTTAGAAGGCATCTGGATGGGTACATGTTTAGGAAGGGTTTAGAGGGATATGGGCCAAATGCTGGCAAATGGGACTAGATTAATTAAAATACCTGGTTATCATGGGTGGGTTGGACCAAAGGGTCTGTTTCCATGCTGTACAACTCAATGACTCTAAAATGTGAAAGTTATGAAACACATAAAGGGATAGACAGGGTAGATGTAGGGAAGATATTTCCCTTGCTTGGGGGAACTGAGGATACAATTTATAAATAATGGGATGCCATCTAAGACTGAGGTGAGGGGATTTGTTTTTAATCAGAGGGTTGTGAACCTTTGGAATTCTCTCCCACAGAGGATTGTGGAAGCTCAGTCTCTGAGTCTGTTTAAGGTAGAGTTTGATCGATTTCTGATTGCCTGTGAGATACAGGGGTGACGGGGATGGAGCGAGGAAAAGGCAGTGAAGTGTTCGATCAGCCACGATCACAAGCATGTTTCCAGAGTTGGGGGGGTTTGAGCTATAGGGAGAGAGACCCTAACCCTAACCCTAATCCTATCCCTATCGCAGAACAGGCTTGATGGGCTGAATGGCCTACTCCTGTTCCTATGTTCAACACAGTTAAAGAGGAGGTTAACTGGATTGATACCTGGAATGAGTGGGCTGTCTCATGAGAAAAGGTTCTGGGCTGACCCACAAGAGGAGATGACTTTCCCATGTCCACCTTGGGAAGACCATTTGGGATCTTATACACTTCAATCAAATCACCCCTAACTCTTCTAAACTCTAGTGGAAACAAGCCCAGTCTGTCCAACAGTTCAAGACCCACTTGCTCCAAAGGTGTGTAATCATATTCCTGAACAGGTTGATTAGAAAAATAGCTTAATAAAAACAAAGGGTGATGTAGGGCCCTCTTGTGGCACAGTGGTAGTGTCCCTAACCCTGGACCGAAGTCCTACCTGCTCCAGAAGTGTGTAATACCATCTCTGAACAGGTTTATTGGGGAAAATAGGCCATAGTTTAATGTGAAAGGTAAGAATTCAGAGCGGCAAAAACAAAGTTGCTGGAGAAGCTCAGCAGGTCTGGCAGCATCTGTGAAGGAAAAAATAGAGTTAACGTTTCGGGTCCAGCGACCCTTCCTCAGAACTGATAGGGGATTTTGCTGAAACCCAGAGGATGGTGTGGAGTGCACTGCCTGGGAGGGGAGTTAGGGAAGAAATAGTCACAACCTTTAAAAAGTACTGGGAAGAGCACCTGAAATGTCATAACATTCAAGGCTATGGGCCTGGTGCAGGGAAGTGGGACTGGTGTAGGGAGTGGTGTATTGTTGGTAGTACAGACAAGATGGGCTGAAGGGCCTCCTCTGTACTGTGTGGTTCTATGATACACTCTAATATTATCTTTCATTGACATCATCAGAGGCCATGAAACATTTTTACAAAAATCATATGAACACGGTTAAATAAAACACAAGAAAGGTTTGTCTCTGTCTCTTGTTTCCTAACCCTGTTTTCTACACCCTGCAGCTATCCCTACAGTCTGCTCAACACTTTGGGCTTCATTTTTCACAGAAAGATTTTTTAAAAATTTTTCAGGGGACGTGAGGATGTCTGGGTGAACCAATATTTGTTATCCCAGAGGGCAGTTGATAATCAACCACGTTGCTGTGGGTCTGGAGTCAAATATAGGCCCAGACCAGTCACCTCCCACTTTCCAGTGATGAGTTTGTCTCTCTCACTGCGCGCTGAGCAAAGGCATTATTTTACATTTGAACCATCTAGGACGAGTTCAGTTCCTGCTGAAACCCATTCTCGGTCACTGTCCCTCATCCTGGAGCTGACATCCAGACAGTAAATCTGTGGAGAGGGAGCTCAGTCTGTGAGAAGGGAGGACCTGCACTAAGAGCCAAGAGTCTTGCTGTGACTCTCACTGTGTCCCTGCAAGTCTCACTTTGGCTATACGGTGTTGTTTTTTGGTGTTGGTGCCCATCGCTGAGGCTTTAATCGCCATTTTCCCTCTGCTTTCAGCTCGTGTCCCTGGGCTGCGAAGATCGAGGGTCAGGATCCTCATGAGGGCCTTTGGCCGTGCTGCTCTCCTGGGCGCAGCTGCCAGTCCATTTAGAAAGCCCTCAGCTACGTGAGGGTCTTCCCCGAGCCAGCGCTGACCCCTCTTCCTGACAAACACCAACGGTATCGCATATTGGACAAGTTAATGCTGCTACAACAGCAACAGACCTCCTGAATTAGCTGTAATAAATTTGCTGTAAACATTAATTCACAACTGCTGTGCTGTGAAGAATACGTTTCTCAATTCAAATTTCAATATATTTCAAATGTATTATGAGGCAAATTTGTCATTTATCAAAATGCTGCCTAATGCTTCTTGAAACAGAGTAATGGCATATCCATTCACAACAGCATGGTGGAAGAAATGGTAGAGTTCCAATGCCTGAACATCTCCTACTCCTCTTGCCATTCAAATAAACTCATAAGTGCACGAGCTACAATCATATTCCTTTTCCTTTTTTCAGTCTTAATGCCTCCTCCTGAGACTGACCCCGCTTGTGAAATTCTCTATTAGTCAACAGACCTTTCGAAAGTTTACAGTGACACTGTCACCAAAGCATTTCAGTAGTTGTGTGTGATTCTTTAGTAATTTTCTACTGTGTAAGTCAACATTAAATTTGTATTTTTACAATTAGTGGTTACAGATACAATTCATTTCTTGGTTTAGGCATTCAAGAGGGTATTGGGTAGTTACTTGGTTAGTAATAACACGCAGGGTTATGGTGAAAAGGCAGGGAATCGGCAATAGATAGTAGAGCTGGTGCAGAGATAATGGGCCGAATGGCCTCCTGCCCGGTAATCTGTGTTTGAGGAAAGCAATGATGTGGAGGTGCTGGTGTCGGACTGGGGTGGACAAAGTCAGAAATCACACAACACCAGGTTATAGTCCGACAGGTTTATTTGAAATCACAAGCTTTCGGAATGCACACACCGCTCACACTCACACACACGCGCGCTCTCTCACACACACACCACTCTCACACACACACCGCTCTCTCACACACACACCGCTCTCACACACACACACCGCTCACACACACACACACCGCTCTCTCACACACACACCACTCTCACACACACACGCACTCTCTCTCACACCGCTCTCTTTCACACACCGCTCTCACACACACATCGCTCACACACACACGCGCTCACACTCACACACACGCGCGCTCTCACACACACACCGCTCTCACACACACCGCTCTCACACACACACTGCTCTCACACACACACACCGCTCTCTCGCACGCACTGCTCTCCCATACACACACCGCTCTCACACACACCGCTCTGACACACACCGCTCTCACACATACTCCACTCTCACACACACGCGCTCTCTCTCTCACACACCGCTTTCTCTCACACACACTGCTCTCACACATACGCGCGCTCTCTCACACACACACCGCTCTCTCACACACACCGCTCTCTCACACGCACCGCTCTCTCACACACACCGCTCTCTCACACACACACCACTCTCACACACACACCGCTCTCACACACACACCGCTCTCTCACACGTACCGCTCTCTCTCTCACACACACCGCTCTCTCACACACACCGCTCTCTCTCTCACACACACCGCTCTCTCTC
>NC_063355.1:43614996-43618351 GCF_021869965.1 Rhincodon typus | reverse complement strand
TGTGTTCATCCAGCCCTGCACCTTGTTGTCAAAGGACTATTAGCTGCTGGGTTAGACTGCTTTTAATCTGCTCCACATTTTGCACTGCATGAACAAATCATCTATCTTGTTGCAGGATATGCAGTCGATAAGCTATCCTTCTCTGTTTCCTTCTTCCACCTTCTGATTACGCCTCAGCCCAAAGCCCTGGAATTCCTATTGGAACAGAAGTAAGCCATTCAACCATCAAAGCTGCCCCGACACTTAATATGATCTTGGCTGATCAATCAATCGCTTCAATAGCTTTTACTCGGCCTGTCCCCATAATCCCATACTCCACTGGGAATCAGAAATCCAACAATCTCTACCTTATACTGACTCAAAGACTGAGATTCCATAGCCCTGTGTGGTTGAGAATTCCCAAGATTCACAACCCTCTGAGTAAAAATAATTCTACCTGATCTCAGTGCTAAGTGACCTCTCCATTATTTTTTAATAGGTTCCCTTGGGTTCTGGACTCCAGCTCGGAAAACCAGAGCTCAAGCTTGTGTTAGCCAATGGCACATCCAGCAGATGTTAGTCTGGGACATATGGTTTGCGCCTGATTTCACACAGGCCCTCGACTTGACCCTTCTGACCTGCTCATGGTGTAACTCTAAAACCTACCGTTACTCTTAGAATACAGATTCACTCTGAAAACTTAATAAGCACTTCCTCAGAAAAAGAGATTAAAAAAAAACTAGAGACACAAGCCCAAACTAAACAGCTAACTTCCAATTTAAACATTAGAAATACTGATCCAAGTTTCTCACCGATCAGCTCCATTCCCCTTACTCGTGGTGTCAGGGCACCATTAGTTTCTGCGCATCAAAGCCCACTTAGTCCATGCCTTACTTGCTCTCCCACTCACCTCCAGCTCTAGGGACCTTATTTCTTGGAGTAAACGTTAATAAAAACACCTCTTTGTCCCTCTGTCCCGAATTCACACTTCGACCCAAATTTCTAGTCACTGACTCTGTCTCAGTCTCACTCTGCCTCCGTCTCACTCACTTTGACCAGGTGCTTTGATCAAGCCCCTCTTGTTCAGAGAACTCTGATGAGTTGCTTGTTTTTTCTTGACTTCCTGCTACAGTCATCAACACCTACTTCCTTAAAGACTATTAGTTCTGGGTTTGATTCTGATGTTTACTCTAGAATTAAACTTTGCAATAGATTTACCAGCTGAACTCCCTCTTTGACCCAAATTTTCAATTGCTCACTTGGTCTGTCTCACTCAATCTCCCTCATAGAACGTAGAACATAGAACAGTACAGCACAGTACAGGCCCTTCGGCCCACGATGTTGTGCCGAACTTTTACCCGAAACTTAAGGTCTATCTAACCTCCATCCCTACCTTATACTACCATCCATATGCCTACCTAATAGCCGCTTAAATGCCCCTAATGAGGCCGACTCCACTACCCTCTCTGGCAATGCATTCCACGCCCCTACCACTCTCTGAGTAAAGAACCTACCTCTGACGTCTCCCCGATATCTACCTCCTTTCACTTTAAAACTATGCCCCCTCGTAAAAGCTACCTCCACCCTAGGAAAAAGTCTCTGGCTGTCTACTCTATCTATACCTCTGATCATTTTGTACACCTCTATCAAGTCACCTCTCATCCTTCGTCGTTCTAAAGAGAAAAGCCCTAGCTTTCTCAACCTTTCCTCGTAAGAACTTCCCTCCATTCCAGGCAATGTCCTGGTAAATCTCCTCTGCATTCTAACTTCATTCTAACTCTATGCTGTCAAATCTCTCCATGTCTTTGTCTCTCTTTATTCTTCCAGTGGATGTAGGCATCACTGACAAACTAGCCTATAACTTGTTGTGCCCGCCCCATCACTCGTGCAGCGGGCACCTCCATTTTAATTTACTCAGTGAGTAGAAGGAGAATAAAATCACAATGGGCATCAGTGGCTAGGTTGGCATTTATTGCCCATCCCTGACCACTACTTGACAATGGCTGACTGTGGGCCTCCCAAGGATAATGTCCCCGAGGCAGTCTCGACTCGACATCAAAGCCAGACTTGGCACAATCAATTCACCAGCAAGTTTCCAGAACAATGCAGGATCGTTACTGAATCAAAAATATTTTACTCTGGAATCCAGTGCCACCCACACAATGGTTTTATGCTGCAGTAAATTCAAAATTACACCATCCACTTCTTTTTGCAAATGTTTTATCAGTTCAGTTAAATCAGTTTTAACGCGTAGTTTCTGCTACTTTTGGAATTCTCTGGATCATTGTGGAATTATGCAATTTAATGCTACGAATTTCTAAGTGAGCAGCCTGGGATGTTGAGTCTGCCTGTGGATATTCTGGAGATGCAGGTATTTCTAATGATCTGTTGTTTGTGTCGTTGTGAAAGAGAGTTGGATCTTATCCCTGAACCGCAACAAAGCTCCTGGTGAACGCGATGCTCTTGTGAGGATCTACCTCCAGTTAGAGAGACGTGCGCTGACAGCAACACTTCCAAGGGCTACAACTGCTCCCCCGATCAACCACCTCCATAAAATGCTCTGGAAACAGATATGGATGACACAGGAATGAGAGCAGATTATCGGCATTCACGATACAACAGCTTGACGTACGTGGATGGTTTCAGCAATAGCGCAGTGCCCTGCTCTTATGCCACTAGGGCCAGAAGCCTGTGGGTTCAGGTCCTGCTCGAACAAACCTGAACTGTGTAAATAGAATGACACGGCCTGTGCAATACTGAGGAGATGCTGCACAGTCAGAGCTACTGAATTTTGCATGAGACATTAAATGAAAGTTCTGTCTGCATCTAGGATAGACCTGAAAGATTGTGTGACATTTGTTTGAAAATTGGTAATCTCTCCCAGGTTTCTTGCCCAAAATTGGTCCTTCAATTTGCTGAGATCAAATTGTTGCTGTGTTCCCTGCATTACAATAAAAAATTCAAAAACTTCAAAAGTACTCCACTGGTTTTAAGAGATTTGGGATATCAAAAGGTCATGAAAAGTATCATTTAGATGCAAATCTTTCTTTTCTCTTTCCTGCCTACCTCCATAAAATTCTCACTTCATTTCAGCTGGGCCTCAATTCCTGTCATCAGCACCTCTACAAAAATCATAGCTGTCCACAGTTAACTGGAAAATACATTTACAACACAGTACTGGTGGGGACAGATCTGTCGCTGTATAGCACTGGGGTACAGTACTGGTGGGGACAAGTCTATTGCTGTATAACACTGGGTACAGTACCGGTGGGGACAGGACAGTCACTGTATAACACTGGGACACAGTCCTGGTGGGGACAGGACTGTCACTGTATAACACTGGGGTACAGTACCGGTGGGGTCAGGTCTGTCACTG
>NC_063355.1:43613318-43614986 GCF_021869965.1 Rhincodon typus | reverse complement strand
AACACTAGGGTACAGTATTAGTGGGGACAGGTCTGTCGCTGTATAACTCTGGGGTACAGTACCGGTGGGGACAGGTCTGTCCCTGTAAAACACTGGGGTACAGTCCTGGTGGGGACAGGTCTGTCACTGTATAACACTGCGGGAAAATGCTGATGGGGACAGGTCTGTCACTGTATAACACTGGGGTACAGTACTGGTGGGGACAATTCTATCACTGTATAACACTGGGGTACAGTATTGATGAGGACAGGTCTGTCATGGGAGAACTCTGGGGCTATTATTATGAATTCTTGGCAGTACATGAGAAGTCGGAAAGCATTTAAAGGAGAAAAGAGAAATGAACATTTAGACTGTCCTTTCAAATGTTAGTTTTCTGTATTCTCGTAAGGTGTGTCTCCAGGGTCTCTCATATCCCTTGTCTAAGGCATCAACCCACAACAAATAATGATTCAAGCAAGTAGCTCACAATCATGTTCCCATGGGTAATTAGGGCTGGTAGTAAATTGTGACTTTCAATCTGTGATGAATGAGCAACCTTCAGGTCATTTCTCTCGAAGAGAGTAAGCGGGGGAATGAACGTTAAAATTATAAAAAAATGTTAGCGTCATCGTAGAACCATTTCCATCTGTGGTCGAGACCAAAACTAGGAGCCATCAAACTGCTCATCAATTCAATAAAGAATTTATGTCTATCCTCTTTACCAAGAGAATGGAACTCACTGCTCGAGGGAACAAACAAGAACAGAAATTCCTGGAGAACTCTGTGGATTTGACAGCATCTGTGGAGATACAACAGAATTAACATTTCTCTCATGTTAAAGTTGCCTCTTGCGCAGCTTCTTTACATCTGTAACTTTGTATTCCTCACTCTGTTCTATCACCCTATCATCTCGGTATGTTATGATCTGCCTGGTGGATGCAAAACAAAACTTTTCACTCTACTTAGATATATGAGACAATAATAAATCAATTCAAATCAAAATCAAAATCGAGTTCAGTGACCCTGACTCCAGTTCTGAAGAAAGGTCACTGGACTCAAAACACGAATTCTGTTTCTCTCTGCACAGATGCCGCCAGACCTGCTGAGTGTCTCCAGCAGTTTCACGTCTCCATCATCTGCTGCTCTACATGTTATTTAAGTACAATAAGGAATGGGGAAGGGAAATGGAACAGAAGTCTCTAAGGGGAAGTTAAATAAGTCTACAAGGGAAAACACAATTGAAGGTTCTGCTGATTGAGTGGATGAAGCAGGTTCGGAGGTAATCTATTCAGTAGAATTGGCAGCCTCCCTGCTGTAGACCCTTATCGAATTCTATGAAACACCTATCTTGCATTGCAAGTAGAAAAGCACTCACTATTTTTCTCTGTTGCGTGTTATTACTAGCAGCCTGATATTTTCTTTCACCTTGACTTTTATGCTGATCCAACAATCCCTTCATCGCCAAATCTATATCATGCTGAATCATCTGCAGGAATGCAAAATAAAGCCTGAAAAAAATATCAACAGCACTCGCACAGCAAACAATGATATATTTAGGTAGGAAAAGCTGGGAAAGAGATTTAATCTTGCTAACATTCTTGCAATGTCCCATATACACCAGTTACATCACCTCAGTGTTATACAGTGACAGTCCTGTCCCCACTAATACTGTACCCCAGTGTTATACAG
>NC_063355.1:43605356-43613308 GCF_021869965.1 Rhincodon typus | reverse complement strand
CCAGTGTTATACAGTGACAGACCTGACCCCACTAATACTGTACCCCACTGTTATACAGTGACAGATCTGACCCCACTGATACTGTACCCCAGTGTTATACAGCGACAGACCTGTCCCCACCGATACTGTACCCCACTGTCATACAGTGACAGACCTGTCCCTAGATCACCCATAAGGTCCATAGGGGTGAAAGTATAGATGTTTAAAAAATCATGAGGGGCATAGATAAGATGAATAGACATGGTGTTTTCCTCAGAATGGAGGAGTTCAAAACTAGGGGGTGTATTTCTAAGGTGAGAGGACAAAGGTTTAAAAGGGAACTTAGAGGAAACTTTTTCATGCTTGGGGTGGCATGTATGTGGAATTATATATACAGGTACAGTTACAACATTTAAAAAACTTTTGGATAAGTAAATGAATAAGAAATGTTCGGAGGGATATGGGCCAAACATAGGTAAATGGGACTAGCTTAGTTTGGGAAATTTGGTCAGCATGGATGAGTTGGACCAAACGGTCTGTTTCTGTGGTTTATGACTCTGATTCTCTTTAGAAAACCATGCTGTCTGCACATACTCCATGTTGAGTCCTCAAGATGAAAGAACAATGGGCTAATAAATGGAGCTAACAAGGTGTAGAGCTGGATGAACACAGCAGGCCAGGCAGCATCAGAGGAGCAGGAAAGCTGACGTTTCAGGTCTGGACCCTTCTTCAGATGCTGCCTGGCCCGCTGTGTTCATCCAGCTCCACACCTTGTTATCTCAGATTCCAGCATCGGCAGTTCCTACTATCTCTTAATAAACGGAGCCGCTCAGTATCCACACAGACATCCTCTCTCAATAGCTGCAGGATTTCTCTTCAATGTCCATATGTGTAAGGAACTATTAAGTGCTAAATTTCTTACAAAATAAATGAGGGATAGTATTAGATTCAAAGAAGGGACACATAATATTGCAAGAAAAAATTGAGGATTGGGAGCATTTTAGAATTGACCAAAAAGGGCAGTGAGGTGTTGGAATCAAGACGAGGAAAGTAGAGCATGAGAGTAAAATTGCAGGAAACATAAAAACTGACCATAAGGCTTCTATAAATGCATGAAGAGAAAACAATAAGTGAAGACAATTTGTTTGAGGATGTAGAATAGATAAGGGAGAACCAGTGGATGCAGTGTATTTACATTTTCAGACGACTTTTGATAAGGTCCCTCATAACAGTTTAAATGGCAAACTTAAAGTACGTGTAGGGTCTAATATATTGGCAAGGTTCAGGAATTGATTGACAGACAGGAAACAGAGAATAAATGGGCCTTTTTCTGAATGGCAGGCAGTGGGGTACTGCAAAGTAAGTGTTTTTGCCCCAGATATTGTAAGCATAAAGGACCTGGAAGAGGGAACCGAATGAACATTTCCAAGTTTGCTGATGACAGAATATTGGGCAGGATTGTGAGTTGTAAGGGGGATGCCTGCAAGGTGATGTAGACAAGTTGGAGAGCATTGGCAAACACATGGCAGTTGTAGTACAACATGGCGAAAGGTGAAGTTATTCATTTCAGTGTGAAAAACACAAGGCAGAGTATTATTGATAAGGTGATATATGGGGATGTGTGAGCATATAGAACATTGAGTATAGTAGTTGGGATGTCTGTACAAGATGTTGGTGAGGCTACATTTGGAGTACTGTGTGCAGTTCTGGTCACCCCACTATAAAAAGGGTATTATTAAACTAGAAACAGTGCAGAAAAGATTTATTAGGATGCTACCTGGACTGGAAGGTTTGAGTTATAACGAGGTTGGATAGGCTGGGACTCTTTTTTTCCTGGAGCATAGGGGACTGAGGGGTGACCTCATAGATGTCTATAAAATCATGACGGGCATAGATAAGGTAAATAGTGAACCACTTTTCCCCATGGTGAGTGAGTCTAAAACTAGAGGGCATAGGTTTAAGGTGAGGGAGAAAGATCCAAAAGAGGGGCAACTTTTTTACACAGAGGGTGGTGAGTGTCTGGAACGGGCTTCCAGAGATAGTGGTAGAGGTGAGTACAATTTTGATATTTAAGAAACACTTAGATAGGTACATGGATGGGATGGGTAAGGAGGGATATAGACCAAATGCAGGCAAATGGGGACTAGATTAATTGTGAAAACCGGGTGGCATGGGCAAGTTCGGCCGAAGGACCTGTTTCCATGCTGTAGACCTCTATGACTCTACAGAGGAATCTGGGTATTCTTGTACACCAGGCAATGGGAATAATCAGGCAGATGCAGCAAGCAGGTAAGAAGACAAATGACCTTCGTTGCAAGAGGATTTGAGTTCAGAAGCATTGATGTGTCACTGCAGTTATACAGAGTCTTGTGAGAGCACACCTGGAGGATTGTGTGCAGATTTGGTCTCCGTACCAAAGAGCAGATATCCTTGCCATCGAGGGAGAGCTGTGGAGGTTCACTAGGCTGATAGTGGGGTGACAGGACTGTCCCAAGAGGAGAGTTTGGTTTATTAGAGTTTGGACGGATGAGGGGGATCTGATTGATATATACAAAATACTAACAGAGCTGGACAGACTAAATTTAGTGAGAATGTTTCCCCTTAGTCGGGGAGTCTCTGGAGATGGGATAGAATCATAGAATGCTTACGGTATGGAGGCAGGCCATTTGGCCCATCAAGTCCACACTAACCCTCTGAAGAGCATTCCACCCAGATCCATCCCCCTACGTTATCCCTGTAACCCTACATTACCCATAGCTAATCCACCTAGACTACACATCCCTGGACACTATGGGCAATTTAACATGGCCAATCCACCCTAACCTGCACATCTTTTGACTGTGGAAGGAAACTGGAGCACCCGGACGAAGCCCACACTGATACAGGTAGAGCATTTAGAACCGAGATGAGAAAACCCTTTCTGACCTCAAACAGTAGCGAACCTGTGGAATTCTCTATCACTGATGGCTATAACATACAGAGTCTATATTCAAGAAAGAGATTGATACATTTTTAGATTTTAAGGGTATCCAGGGGCTTGGAGAGAACTGGGAATATAGCACTGAGTTGAGAATCAACCATGACCATAATAAATGGTACAGCAGGCTTGAGGGGCTGAATGGCCTACTCCTGCTCATAGTGTCTAGGTTTCTATGTCCATGAATTGGAAATGTAGAATGATGGCACCAATTTCATGTTGAAAATATCCTTTTCTCAATATTGACAATGAAAAACTAACCTTACTCCCAGGCGTCAGTGCCAAAACTTCCCTCAGAGCCGAGATAGCCTGGGAATAATATCCTTGACGGATTAATACCTGTTTAAAGACACATAAATCTTTTGTTACAATGTGAAAATACAGCTTTGCTAAATTGCTCCAGATCGGAAACCCCACTTAAAGCAAAAACAATAAAACTCAGGCATGAACTCAATCAATGTCTTTTCAGCCAGAATTGGATTTTGGCAGACACATTAAGAGATGCTTCATGCTGATAAAATCTTGGACAAATAGTCGATTCTTCATTTTTCTATCTTCCAGCATGCATTGTAGCTGGGCTGAAATCTGAACTCCCACCTTACAGATGATTTACAGTGTAGGAATAGGCCAGGAGATCCAGACCACAGTATATGTTTCACAGAAATCACTCTATCAACATCTCCATTTACTCCTTCTCCCCTCCTTGGGTGTTTATCCAGCTGCCCTTTCAAGCCAATTCATTCTTTTCACTATCCTGAATTATCTTTTGTGATGGGGAGCTCCACATTCAAACCACTCTTTGGGTAAAATCATAGAATCACTACAATGGGGAAGCAGGCTATTTGGCCCATCGAGTCCACACCGACCCTCCAAAGAGTATCCCACCCAGACCAAACCCTCCTTTAATGGCTGTGGAACACATACCAGAAAGGTGTGAATTGGCTAAAAAAAATTGTCTTTGTCACAGGGACGAGCTTATATCCAGAACATTTCCCAGAATAACTGTGCTTTTCCAAACCTCACATACTGAAAAGTGACTTAGAAACACAATGAGGCCATTCACCTCTTGAGCATAGAATCCCTACAGTGTGGAAACAGGCCATTCGGCCCAGACCCACTGTCCAAAGAGCATCCCACCCCCTTGCCCTTTCCCTGTAACCCTGCATTTCCCATGGTCAATCCACCTAACCTACACATCTTAGACTGTGAGAAGAAACCAGAGCACCAACAAGGAACCCACACAGGCACAAGGAGAATGTGTAAACTCCACACAGACAGTCACCCAAGGCTGGGATTGAACCCCAGTCCCTGGTGCTGTGAGGCAGCAGTGCTAATCACTGAGCCACTGTGCCTCCCCAAATGGTTTCCTTGGAGTTCCCTATGAATTTATTAAGAACAATTTTATATTTATGGCCTCTAGATATGGGCTCCCCCACAATCATAAATATTTTCCTTTAGTCTACCTTATAAAATGCATCATAATTCTCTAAACCTACCAACAACCAAACCCCCCACCCGCACCCCCACCTCCCTGCCCTTTGTCTACACTTTACTAAAGAGCTCTAGCCTATTTAGTGAATCCTGATACTGCTGTACTCTGAGTTCTGGCACCATACTTGTAAACACCTTCTGCGACAGCTCCAAATCCAAACGTTCAGCTTGTCCACTTGGACAGCTATTTCCTATCCATTACACTTCCCACACCTGCAGTACTGTGTCCAGTTTGGGTCTCCCTGCCTAAGGAAGGATAGACTTGCCACAGAGGGAGTGCAGCAAAGGTTCACTCAGATAATACCAGTGATGGCAGGACTGTACTACTGATGCTTTATAAGGCTCTGGTCAGGCCACATTTGGAGTATTGTGTGCAGTTTTGGGCCCCATATCTCAGGAAGGATGTACTGGCCCTGGAGCGGGATCAGAGGAGGTTCAGGAGAATGGTCCCAGGAATGAGAAGCTTAACATATGAGGAACGTTTGAGGACTCTGGGACTATACTCATTGGAGTTTAGAAGGATAAGGTGGATCTAATTGAAACTTACAGAATACTCAATGGCCTGGACAGAGTGGATGTTGAGAAGATGCTTCCATTGGTGGGAAAGTCTAGGTCCCAAGGGCACAGCCTTAGGGTAAAGGGAAGACCTTTTAGAACGGAGATAATGAGAAACTTCTTCAGCCAGAGAATGGTGAATCTATGGAATTCACTGCCATAGATGGCTGTGGGGGCCAGGTCATTGAGTACATTTAAGACTGAGATAGATAGGTTCTTGATTATCAAGCGGATCAAGGTTTACGGGAAGAAAGTGGGAGAATGGGGTTGAGGAACTTATCAGCCATGATTGAATGGCGGAGCAGACTGAATGGGCCGAATGGCCTAATTTCTGCTCCTATGTCTTATGGTCTTATGGACTGTCTGATGGGGAGAGATTGATTTGACCGGGCCTGTATTCACTGGAGTTTAGAAGGATGAGGGGGGGATCTGATTGAAATGCCTAACAGGGCTGGATAATCTAAAAGCAGGAAGGAGGTTTTTCCTGGTTGGGGAGTCTAGAACCATGGAACGCAGTCTCAGGATACAGGGTAGACCATTTAGGATGGAGATGAGGAGAAATATCTTCTAACCTGTGGAATTCTCCATCACAGAAGGCTGTGGAAGCCAGTCACTCAATTTATTCAAGAAACAGATTAATAATTTTTTAAGATAAACCACATTGGTGTATGGTCTGGAGTCACATATAGGCCAGACCAGGTAAGGACACTAAAGGGCACTTGTGAACCAAATAGATTTTTCCTGACAATGGACGATGGATTCATGGTCATCATTAGACTTTTAATTCCACGTTTTTTTTAACTGAATTCATTCGCCACTGTTTGTCATGGCAGGATTCAAACCCAGGTTCCCTGAAAGGTACCGGAGTCTCTGGATTAATAGTCAAGTGATAATACCACTAGGCCATCATCTCCCTGCTGTTGAGATAGTTGATTAGTCATAATTGTATTGAATGGCAGAACAGACTCAAAAGGCTGAATGGCCGGGCATGCTCATAGTTCCTTTGTTTCCTGTTGTTTGCTCCTCAATGCTATTAGTCACAAAAAATGGGCCTTTAAAATATTAACATAATCAGAACGTGAAGGAAAATCAGTATTCACACATTGCAAAATAAAGCTTGGTTGAATTACATGCCAACTTAAAAATGTGAACTCAACTTAATAGATGTTCAGTCACTCCCATTCTATCAATCTCGTTTTAGTGTGATACATCCATTGCTCTACAACGCTATAGAGTGATATAATTACCAGTGATTCTAACTTTTTACACCAGTAATTTTCATTTATTTTCTTTTTATGACTTTCCCATTTTTACTGCACAAATAAAATAAAATATTGATCAAACAGCAATATTCTAAATTTTTATCATCCACATTTCTAAGACCCAAAATTCCCAAAGCTAATCATATCTTGTAGGTTATTTTGATGAAATTACACAGAGTGATATTAACCAGCAAATGGAAAGAGAAAATCATTAAAAAATCAGGAACAGCACTCTTTTTTTAAACAGGTAGTCCAGTCACATTATTGTGATAGAAAAATTACTTGTAAGCAGGTCAGGATGTTCATCAAATATACAATTACATAACAATGCCGTTACGATCACTGAATACCCTACTGTCAACATCCTGAGGGTTACCATTGACCGAAGTCTGAACTGGTCTAATCATATAAATGCTGTGATTACAACAGCAGGTCAGAAGGTAGGAATCCTGCAGTGAGTAACTCCCCTCCTGGCTCCCCAAAGCCTGTCCACCATCTATAAGGCTCAAGTCAGGAGTATGATGGAATACTCCCCACTTGCCTGGATGGATGCAGCTCCAACAACACTCAAGAAGCTTGACACCATCCAGGACAAAGCAGGATGTGCTGCCACATCTACAAACATCCACTCCCTCCACCATTGACCATCAGTAACAGCAGTGTGTACTATCTACAAGGTGCGCTGCAGAAATTCACCAAAGCTCCTCCGACAGCACCTTCCAAACTCACAAACATTTCCATCTAGAAGGACAAGGGCAACAGATACATGGAACACCACCCCCTGCAAGTTCACCTCTGGGCCACTCACCATCCTGACTTGGAAATATATCATCGTTACTTCGTTGTCGCTAGGTCAAAATCCTGGAATTCCCTCCTTAAGGACTGCAGCGGTTCAAGAAGGCAGCTCACCCCCACCTTCTCAAGGGGCAGCTAGGGATGGGCAATAAATGCTGGGCCCAGCCAGTGACACCCCCATCCCACAAACTTATCAAAGACAAAGTAACCCAACTCTAATGAAGGTGAAGGTAAAGTCTTACCGGACCAAAGGGCTGCTCTTTCCTTAGCAAGAGAGGACTGGTGGTGGCTTAATCTGATGGTCACCGTGACTCAGGCAACGGAAAGGTTGAGAAGGAGAGTCTTTCATGGTAACCTCAGCCAGTGTGGGAATTGAATACACACACTGTTGGCGTCACTCTGTATTGCAAACCAGCCGACCAACCAACTGAGCTACACGACCCTTTCTAATTAAGATTTAGTACGAACTGCAGCAAACAGAACTCATGATCAAAGCTACACGCCACAATAACAGTGGCATGATTAGTCCAGCAGAACACAAGGTGTAAATAGTTACAGAGTAACTACGTGCACAGAATCAATCCCAGTTGCTGATGGCATGGTGGACCGTTGATATGATTGATGCCTTATCATGGTTGGGAATATATATGTATATGTGGCTCAATTTTTACTCACTTTCTATGAAAAAATCAATTTATATCACAAAAAACTCTCAAATGCCCTCGAAGCCTCCCCTCCACAATGGACATGTGGCAGGTTCTGTTTGCTGCACATCTCTGGGATCACATCTATATAGCAGAAAGAAGAGGTTCACCACATCCACACACACACCCACACTCATGTGCACGCACACACACACGCGCACACACGCACACACACACACACACACACAC
>NC_063355.1:43587066-43595356 GCF_021869965.1 Rhincodon typus | reverse complement strand
TAGAAGAGGGATAGAGGAGAGGATAGGTGGAGAGGAAACAGACAGGTCGAAGAGGCGGGGATGTTTGTTTCCTCTCCACCTATCCTCTCCTCTATCCCTCTTCTATCCACCTCCCACTCTCTCCCTATTTATTTCAGACCCCCCTTCCCCTCCCCCTTTTCTGTTGAAGGGTCTAGGCCCGAAACGTCAGCCTCTCTGCTCCTATGATGCTGCTTGGCCTGCTGTGTTCATCCAGCCCTGCACCTTGTTGTCTCGGATTCTCCAGCATCTGCAGTTCCTACTATCTCTGTCGGAATTCTATGATGATTATGTAATTGAGTACATGTGATAATGAACCTGAGTCTAATTCTAAGCTAATTTTGCATTGAACAAAATAGAGCCAGCTAATGATGGCTAATGTAACTGGAAATTGCCCTGTGCTGGTCGCTGGGACAAAGCTGTGACTCAGAGCTACAGTACAAGCCCTACAAAGCCATTAAGGAACAGATATACAAATGAAAGTAGATGAAGAGGTGGAGAAAGCGGCTAAGAAGAAGGGGGACAGTGTTACACTGAGTTGCCAGTCTTCTGAGCCCAGAGAAGCACAGAAATTTCTGAAGAAGGGTCCCGAACCGAAACATTAGCTTTCCTGCTCCTCTGATGCTGTGTTCATCCAGCTTTATACTGTGTTATCTCTGACTCCAGTATCGGCAGTTCTTACTATCCCAGAAGAACACATGTTGTATAAAGCAAGGCCACAGCTGCTGGAACCAATTCCATACCGGGTCATGGCATAATCTCATGAAGGGGAGGCAATGGGCTCCAGAGACCCAGAGACCCAGGTAACATCCCGGGAACCCGGGTTCGAATCCCACCACGGCAGATGGTGGAATTTTAATTCAATAAATATCTGGAATTTGGAGTCAAATGATGACTATGAATCCATTGTCAATTGTTGGGGGAAAAACCCATCTGGTTCACTAATGTCCTTTCGGGAAGGAAACTGCCATCCTTACCTGGTCTGGCCTATATGTGACTCCAGACCCACAGCATTATCGCTGTCTCTTAACTGCCCTCTGGGCAATTAGGGATGGGCAATAAATGCTGCCCAGCCAGCGACGTCCTCATTCCATGAATGAATAAAGGAAAAAATAACTTTGTGAACAAATCAAACAAATATTGTGAGTCGTAAATAAAAAGAATTCAAAAGCAAACAAAGACATTGTTCCATTGAAAGATCTGCCATTAAGGGGATGATGAAAAAGGGAAATTATTGTGTAAGGGAGTGAGATAATCATCTTGCAGGACGACTCAGTGATTGTTGGCCCTTCTGAAAGAGTCAATGTACGCTCACAAACTCAAAATAACTTCTGCCAATACTTCCCTTTATCTGATCTCTCCAGAGAAATGTTTAAAAGTAATGCTTAGATGTTCAAATCTGTTTAAATGAGCAGTTAGGCACAGCTGCTGGAATGTCACATGAGAGGGTTTCCTTGCTAACATCAACAGCTTTCATGTTACTCCTGTCACCCATGCTCATTTGATATGAATTGCATGAGAATTGTGTCTTCTAACTGTGGCTTTTCATACTGGAACAGGATGAGGCCATTCAGCCCCTTCCGGCTGTCTCCCCATTCAATACAATCTGTATCATAATTCCATTTACCCACTTTGTTAATATCCTTTTAACCCATTTCATGTGATACAGTCGATACAGGGAGGCTTACGAGATGATCCCTGGGATGGCAGGACTGACATGTGAAGAGACACCGGATTGATTTGATCTATATTCACTGGAGTTTAGAAGAATGAAGGGGGAGATCTCACAGATATGTATAAAACTCTAACAGGACTAGACAGGGTAGATACAGGCAGGAGGTTCCCAATGACTAGGATGTTCAGAACTAGGGGTTCACAGTCTAAGGAAATGGAGATAAACCATTTCGGACTGAGATGAGGAGAAATATCTTCGCCCAGAGAGTGGGGAGCCTGTGGAATTCTCTGCCACAGAATGTGGTTGAGGCAAAAACATTGAATGTTGTTAAGAAGGAGTTGGATTTAGTTCTTAGGGCTATAAAGGAATCAAAGGGCATGGGGTAGAAAGCGGGAACAGGAGACTGTGATAACCAGTGTGGAGCTGGAGGAACACAGCAGGCCAGGCAGCATCAGAGGAGCAGGAAAGTTGATGTTTCGAGTCAGGACCCTTCTTCAGAAATCTGTTATCTCTGACTCCAGCATCATCAGTTCTTACTATCTCCAACAGGAGACTGTGAATGGATGATCAGCCAACATCATGTTGAATGGGGGAGCAGGTTCAAAGGGCTGAATGGCCTACTCCTGCTGCTATTATCTATGTTTCTATTATCCAAAAACACCTATCAATTTTAAATTGAACACATTATTTTGGTGAGGGAGAATATCCAGATTTTACTGTGACATCATCTCCCCCACAGCTAGATGACTTGGATCAAATGTTAACATTACATCCTGTTGGTTAGAACTTCCCTTTGTCAAATCCTTTAATAATCTCCACTGTCCCAAATTGTAAAGACAATGGACAATCATGTAACATGGGAACCCTACAGCACAGGCAGAGACCATGTAGCCCCTCAAACCTGCCCTGACCCTCACACTCATCTCCATAACCTTGCCTTTCCCATGGCCACTTAGCCTGCACATCCCTGGACACTACAGGCAATTTAGCATGGCCAATCCACCCTAACCTGCATGTCTTTGGACTGTGGGAGGAAACCGGAGCACAGATGCCAGGAGAATGTGCAAACTCTGCACAGACAGTCGCCTAAGGGTGGAGTCGAACCGGGTTCCTGGCACTGAGGCAGCAGTGCTAACCACTGAGCCACCCAGTTCTCACATTGTATCCTGTTTAATGGCAGTATCATTCTGGTGAATCTGCCCCGCATCTCCTCAACATCCTGCCCAGGATGAGTGATGGACGATTAAACTATCGGAAACAAAGGGCCTACCACATCCCATAACCATGGGGATGGAAGTTTTGTGGTAAAACTCCTGGGCCAGTTATCCATTGATGCTCAGGTGACCTGAATTAAAAAACCACTGCTGAAATTGAAGGGATTTAAAACCATGAAATAAATCTGGAATAAAATGCTAGTCTCATTCATAACAATCATGAAATGACTCAATTGTCATAAACACCCATCTGGTTCCCTGATGTTCTTCAGTGAAGGAAATCTGCTGCCCTTAAACTGGTTTGGCCTACATGTAACTACAAACTCAAAGGTTTGCAACTGGGGTAGTAATCCAGAAGGCTAGGCCAATGGGGAAATGGGTTTGAACTTCACTGTGGCAGATGGTGAAATCTGAATTCAGTTCAAATCTGGAATAAAAAACTCATCGAATGGGGACTATGAACCACTGTGGTAAGCCAGATATGCTGACTGACCTGTTGTGAACTTCCATTTAAGTTCTGAGGAAGGGTCACTGGATCTGAAACGTTAACTCTGCTTTCTCTCCACAGATGCTGCCAGACCTGCTAAGCTTTTCTAGCAGTTTCTGTTTTTGATCCATATAAATACAATTTATTGTTGACTCTGACACACTGGTAAAACCTTTGAAATTCATATGCTTAGTGAATAGAACACAGAATGCAGTTAGTGAGCGGTAACAGGCACTTTCAACTCTGTCTGAGTTTGCACTGTGAACTAATTGCTGTATGTTTTAATGTTAGAGGTACTAATTTTCAATATTTTTAATCATCGTTTTCAGATATATAATCACATGCTTCCAGAGCGAGTGGGCCCTGAACCTGGGTCTCCTGGCTCAGAGGCAGGGGTATTACCACAAGAGCCCCACCTCCCTCCCACAAGATGAGCTGCCCACTGTATGTTTCCTACTTAAGCTCTGAGGAATGGGCTGTCATTTCCTTGTTTCCCCACGTGAGGGCCTAATCGTTTCACTTTGTGAGCAAACTTCTTTAATTGGGCTGAAATCCACAAAATGTGCATTAAAGAGAATGACATTCACTATGGGACTGCAAGCTCCTGGCTACTGTTAATCAGTTCTGATCTGTAAGTAATCTACAAATAACCTTAAATATTCGATTGATGCTACTTAATAATAACACGCACATTTTTCATGTAAACAATTCATGGGTTTTCCAAAATTGCGTTCAGTACTTTACTAGAATGGTTTCAGGGGTCTGAGTAATGAGGGCTGTGCTGGGACTGATGGGAGAATCAGCTGAGAGGAAATCTCAGTGAGGGCCCACCCTGACGTCAGGAACATCTCGCTCCATTGTCTATGGTTTTGACGAGCAGTGAGGGGCGTTTCTCACTGGGTGGTGGTGAGATGTTGGTTAAGAAGGATTATTGTTTGTTAAACAAAAACAAAGAACAGTACAGCAATAGGAACAGGCCCTTCGGCCCTCCAAGCCTGCACTGACACATTCTGCCCTTCCGTACTAAAACTGTCTTCACTTACAGGATCCATATCCCCCTATTCCCTTCCTATTCATGTATTCGTCCAGGTGCTTCTTGAATCCTGCTATTGTGTTTGCTTCCACCTCCTCCTCTGGCAGCGCGTTCCAGGCACTCACCACCATTTGATTGAAAAACGTACCTCACACATCTCTTTAAACTTCCCCCAAACCTTGGACCTGTGTCCCCCAGTAACTAACCCCTCCACCCTGGGAAAAAGCCTCATACTTTCCACTCTATCCATGCCATTCACAATCTTATACCTATCAGGTTGCCCCTCAACCTCCTGCGTTCCAGTGAAAACAGACCCAGTCTATCTAAACTTTCTTCACAGCTAAAATCCTGCATACCAGGCATCATCCTGGTAAACCTTTTCTGTACCCTCTCCAAAACATCCACATTCTTCTGGTAATGTAGTGACCAGAACTGTACACAATACTCCCAGTGTAGCCTAACTAAAGTTCTATAAAGCTGCAAACAACTGATTATCACCACAACTCACCTGGTTAATATTCAGCCCCTTATCTCAGCAATGCACCAAGCAAGCCAGACGCTGAGAAATCCCGACATGGTAATCCGAGGAGGTACAAGGAGCTGCCCAGTTGCTCAGTACCAAACATCGCCAGCTGCACACACTCCTTGTCCATGGACCTTGGGGTCTGTCAATCCCTCATTTCCATCATGCCACCCTCTCCAAACCACACGGATGCTCAGGAAGAGGACAGTTGTGGGGGAAGGGGGAGTTGGGATGGAAAGGCTGCAGTAAGGGCACTCTGCAGGGTCAGACAGACAGCTCACAGCATGGACCAGACCGCAGCTCAGAACTGCTTGTTCACCTAGTGCCCACTCACTTAGTGTCCACCTGCACGCGCACAGCATCCCCGCTGTGCCAGGACCGTTAACACATCGGGATTTCAGCCAAACCTACAGGTTTAGTGCGGTGTTGAGATGCTGTTTTGTGTGCAGACAGCCTGCTGGTTGTTAGGAACTGTACTAAGGAGGGGGGCTGGGGGAGGCCAGTGGGGTGCGGGGGGCGATGCTGAGGAGGATGTCTTGTTGTATGATCCACTGAGGCATCAATCTAACCCTCACAGCAAAACAAAAACCCTGAAAGAGCTGCGGATGCTGGACATCAGACACAAAATCAGAAATTGCTGGAAAATTTCAACAGGTCTGGCAGCGTCTGTGGAGAGAGAAAGCAGAGTTAACGTTTCAGGTCCAGTGACGTTTCTTCAAAGAATTTCTGATTTTGTGACCCCTACAGCATGTGGAACCTGCCTGTGCCGCAGACACGGACTGCATTGTCATTCAACCAAATAGCCACGTTGGAAAATGGGGGAGGGGGTTGCTAGTCCTCAGTCCAGCCGAAGTGGGGGGGAGGTCCTGGTATGGTCAGTAAGGGGTCTAGTCTGTGCACTGTCCTGGGGCTGGTGGTCAGAAACTGTGAAAGGTGAAGGATGTGTCTGAATGTGCAGTGTGGGCGCTGGGCAGTAGTCACTTATGTAGTGCCAGCAGTAGTGGTCGGGGGTGTGGGAGCTGGTGCATCGTCAGACAGGGGGCAGCGGCATGGACAGTGGTCAGGGCTCTGGACCATCAGGCCAGGGGCTGCTCAAAGTCGGTCAGCGGTCTGGGGCAATGGGGGGGCAGCAAGGTGGGGGTCTGTCAATCATTCAGGAGGGTGGGAGGGGGGAATGGTAGGTGCAGTTGTGGGAGGGGGGAGGTGTGAGTGAAACCTGGGAAAGCAGAGGCATTTGCAGAAAGAGGGAGAAAGAACAGTGATGAGTTGCAGGGAGAGGTGGAATGGGTGATGGGTTGGGGCTCAGAGAGCAGCAGGAACTCCGTTTGGGAATGGGTGTGGCATCTTTACCAACTGGTGCCCATGTTGTGAGCACGGGTCATGGTGGAACAGACAACGGGGCAGCTGAAGGGCCAGTTCCATTGTTGGCCCAGTCTGGTGCTGCCCTCTAGAATAGACCAGGCAGAGGGTGCTGCGTTGTTCCGGGGAGCTGGGCTGTGCACAGTGAGAGCTGGCGTTGAGGGGGTGAGTCAATTCTGAGGAGCCGAGGGAACGGGAGCAGTTACCTGAGGAGCAGGATGAGGACATTGAGGTGGAGGAAGTATTCCTTTTCCTGTACAGAGCTCGGCTGTATTGGGCACAAGGAGACAGATGGAACTCGATTGACACTTGGTGCCATCCAATGGGAATTGGCCACAGAACGTCACCCAGGGCTGTCAGAGGCAAGGCACCAGCATTTAGTCTGTACTGTGGGGCTGAGCTCCCTTTCACTGACTGCTCCCCAAGATCACCTTTACAATTGTCCGATTGCTGGTCTGTCTGTGATGTTCCCCGACCAGAACCTGCCAAGGTGTGGGTGACCACTGGGCACTGGGACAGAGTAGTGCTGACCTAGAGAGGGTGTTCCAAAGGGACGTAGCTATGGCCTGCTGAACTGTATGGCCTGGTGCTGACACAGGGACAGAGAATAGGGTCATGTGTGTGTCTGAGAGAGAGGGTCAGCCGTGCCTGCTATGTACCCCGGGCAGTGAGGCTTTTATCCAGAAGGAGGGATGAGTTATTAATGAGGTGAGTTTGGTATGAAACAGTGAAAAATCACACTGGGCCTTGCAGTGAGAATTCCTCCAAGAAACACAACACCAGCAAAAGATTCAGCCTGAATTTATTCTAAACATGAGTGAGTGTAAGCTTTAGAAATGGAAGCTTGGAAGGTTATGGGGAAAGAGTAGGGGAGAGGACTAATTAAAGAGCTTTTTCACAGGGCCAGCACAGACCTGACGGGCCAAATTCCCTCCTCCTGATCTGTATGATATCCATCAGCAATTGTGATGGAAGGGAAAACCCTGGAAAGTTATGCCTGTTTCTATCCTCCACGGACACTACTTCTCTGGCTTTGTGTTTCCAGCAACTCCTGGTTTTTATTTCAGTTTCCAACTTCATGCTTTTGTTGAAGATAATGTCAATAGTGTAACTTGCAGGAGGATGAGAGAAGGCTGGAGTGGTGCTCTGTGCTCTAAACATTTCGGAGTAACCACATAGGGTCTTGGTTATTAACCTTTTATTCCTGAAGATTCCAGGACGAGTCTGAAAGATAAAGCAGAGAATGGAGAGGGAGTGGGAGGGAACACACACACACACACACACACACACACATGCACACACACATGCTTACATGCACACACACGCTTACACTCACGCTTACACACACATGCTTGCACACACACACATGCTTGCACACATGCTTACACACACACACACGATTATACACACACACATACATGCTTACACACACGCACATGCTTATACACACACATACGCTTACACACACACACACACAAGCACGCTTATACATGCACACACACACGATTATACACAAACACATGCTTATTCACACATACACACACAGACACACATGCTTATACAGCCGCACACACACACACTTACACATACACACGCACGCACACACACGCGCACACACACACACTCACACACACCTCAGAGGGAGAATGCAGAAAAAAACCCAGAATTTATAGAGGGTAAAGTGGTTACCCAGAATAGCAGACTGAGTATTGGTACACTTTTCACATTTGTGATTTGATCCCACAGGCAATATATTTAAAGAATTTTCAGAAAACAGCGTATTTTCCATTCTGAACTATTAATACTGATGTAGATGTAAGTTTTCAGTGTGTCACAGAAACACGTTCAAGGATGTGCAGTACTTTGCCTGCTCTGGGACTAGTTTTAAAAAGTTCTCACTTCGTGCCCAGGACATTCTGCAGGGAGTCTGACACTGTCTGTATAGTGCTGTATGTACAGGGAGTCTGACGCTGTCTGTATA
>NC_063355.1:43582514-43587056 GCF_021869965.1 Rhincodon typus | reverse complement strand
TGTCTGTATAGTGCTGTATGTACAGGGAGTCTGATGGTGTCTGTATAATGCTGTATGTACAGGGCTGATCTCCAAAGTGTAAGTCTCTGCTCTGAAGCTAGCAGCCAACTACACCCAGGACTCTGTGGTATCTGTGATCCAACACCAATGGCTTTGTGATCAAACCATCCGCTCAATAAATCATGTCTGGCATATACTTAAGTCAATGCCTGATACATAGTGCAACCAATTTTTTGGTTATCACATCACTGCAACAACAACTTCCGTTTATGTGGTTCCTTTAACATGGCGAAACAGCCCGAGGGACTTCACAGAAATGTTATCCAGTAAAATAAGGGTTATATAAGGGTTATATAAGGGTTAATGGTCAAATTGCTTGGAGAGTGAATTAGATCTTAAGCTGTCACCCATAGGAGGAGAGAGATGTACAGAGGTTTACGAAAGGATGGTTTCGAATCAGCTTAAACTTAGTGGGGTCCAATAAATGTGGAGCTGGAATAGCACAGCAGGTCAGACAAGCATCCAAGGAGCAGGGAAGTCAACGTTTTAGGCCAAAACTCTTCATCAGGACATGGAGAGGGCGTGGGGGAGTCCAGAAATAAATAGCGGGAGGGGTGTGGGCTGGAGGGAGGGCAGGTGAGATGGAGGTTGGGGGATGAAGGTAGCGGGTTATTGTAGTTGGTCAGTGGGAAGGGTGGAGCGGAGAGGTGAGTCGGAAGATGAGCAGGTTGCGGGGGTGGAAAGATTTTGAAGCTGGTGAAGTCAATATTGAGGCCATTGGGTTGTCAACTCCCGAGACGGAATATCCGGTGTTGTTCCTCCAGTTTATGTTTTGCCTCACTCTGACAGTGGAGGAGGCCAAGGATGGACATGTCGCTACGGGAGTGGGAGGGTGCGTTAAAGTGGGTGGCAACTGGAAGGTCAGGTTGGTTGGTGCGTGCAGAGCACAGATGCTGTGTAAACCAGTCCCCGAGTTTGCATTTGGTCTCCTTGATATAGAGGGGTCAGGAGTCTCGTGGTAGTGTCCCTGTTTTTTGAACCAGAAGACCTGAGTTCAAATCTTAGTTACTCCCGACGTGTGTTGTAACTCGTCCAAACAGGTTGTTTCAAAAATCCTAAAAGGTAAAGGAACTTCAGAAGACAACAGCCATGACCCTAGAGGAATTCAGCTGGTCTGGCAACATCAATGGAGGGTGGTACAGAGCTAGCATTTTGAGTCCAAAATGACTTTTCAGAACATTAACTGTGTTTCTCTTTCTCGAAATGTTATCAGACCTTCTGAGACTCTCAAGCATTTTCTGTTATTGTTTCAGATTTCCAGCATTTGCAATGTAATGTTTTCTGTCCAAAATTAATGGAATGGGTTCAGTTGAACATTGCAGTCTAGGTCCTCACTTGTAATGTGATGGGAATTAAACTCAGCCTGTGGATCCATAGAGGGTCTTGTGGTGCAGTGGTACTGCCCTGCCTCTAAGCTAGGAGGCTCAGGTTCAAGTCCCATCCTACACCAGAGCTGTGACATAACAGGTCCATTAAAAATGTCCATAATAACCACAGCTCTCATGTTCACCGTAAGCCCAGTCTCCAACTTTATCAGAAAAGAACAAAATCTCTTGTCACTGTGGTGCATTCATTCTGAGATTGTTAATCTCAGGTAGTTAATTTTAAATCTAAGAGAGGTAATTTTTTTGTTAAGCAGAGGTGTCAAGGATATGGACCAAAGGCAGGGATATGGAGTTAGGCCATGATCTTATTGAATGGTGATACAGGCTCAAGGGGCTGAATGGCCTACTCCTGTTCCTAGGTTTATATGTAAATTGTTCTTAGGCAGTGCAAGATGTTCAATGTAATTGTAGAAAATACTGGAAATGTTCAGCAGTTCAGGCCTCCTTCTGAACATTAACTCTACGTTTCTATCTCTTCAGATGTTGACAGACCTGCGGAGTTTATCCAGCACTTTCCATTTTTATTTCAGATCCTCAGTGTTTTATTTCTTTTTGAAGTGCAGCTGCTGTTGCAATGTAGGAACTTCAGCAGCCAATTCGTGCACAGCAAGATTCCCCAAACAGCGATATGATAATAACCAGCTGATTGAAAGTTTAGTGAAGGATATTTATGAGCCAGGACTCTGGGAGAAACTCCCCTTCTTCAACAGATAATAGACAGGATGTCTTTTACATGCACCCTGAAGAGCAAGCAGAGCCTTGTACCACATCCCAAGGGCAGTACATCAGCCCCTTATTCCTCATTGGGCTGTTAGCCTGAACTCCACGCTAAGTCCTGGAGCAGGACTTGAGCCCATGACTTTCCTAACACAAATGATGTTTACTGAGATACACCAGTAGCATGGTGTATCATCGAAGAAGTCATCCAAATGTTTGGTCGAATGGTCACAGCAGCTGGGAGAATTCATTCACTAAATCTGGAATAAAAAGCTAGTCACAATAATAGTGACCACGAAACTATAGGATTGTCATCTAAGCTTTGAAGGAAGGAAATCCCTGAATTGTTACGTGGCAGAAGGCGGCCATTCTGCCCATCCCTAATTGCACCTTGAACCGAGGAGCTTGCTCAGCCTTTTCAGAGTCACCCACATCTTACAGGCAGTGAGTTCCAGATTGTCACCACCCTCAACGTAACACCATCTTTCCTCACATTTGGCTGATTTATGTCCAAGCTCTGGGGCTGCACGGTGGCTCAGTGGTTAGCACTGCTGCCTCACAGCACCAGGGACCCGGCCCAACTTCAGGCAACTATCTGCGTGGAGTTTGCACATTCTCCCTGTGTCTGTATGGGTTTGCTCTGGTTTCCTCCCGCAGTCCAAAGATGTGCAGGCTAGGTGGATCGGCCATGCTAAATTGCCTGTAGTGTTCAGGGATATTTGGGTTAGACTTGGGGAATGGGTCTGGGTGGGATGCTCTTCAGAGGGGTGGTGTGGACTTGTGGGGCCGAATGGCCTGATTCCATACTGTAGGGATTCTATGATCTATGTCTTCTTTTCCTTTTCATCAGGGCTATCTCAGACCCCCTACACAGGTGGGTGCTGTTTAGCTGCAACTGTGGGATTAAATAGTGCAGGCCTGGGACCAATCCTTTCTCAGTACCAATAATGTTCTTGACTTGAGCAATTCCAAAGCTCTATTGCCTATCTTCTAGCCTGCCACTAGGACCACTGTTCCCCAACTTCTTTAACCACATTGCCTCTCAGTTTCACAACTTGGTTTTAAAGCTCTCAGTCCTATGATCGATTTCCTCCATAGCCCTGACATTTTTGTAACCTTCTCCCAGCCAAACCTATTTCTGTTCAACATCATCATGTTTCTTTGTGAGTGCTAATTGTTTCTAACTCTTCAGAGGATAATTGAAGCTTTAAAATCCATTAAAATATATTCAGATGCTTTATGTTCTATGCCAGTGTTATAGATAAATGGTCCACCTACATAGATACATTTAGTGAAGGATAATACATATTCAGTTTTTAATTACAGATGTAATCATGATTTCTGAAGGTGGGGTTTTCGTGTAATTAAAATAGCATTTTAATGGGTTTTTACTTATGATTTTAATATTTGATTGTTTGTACTTGGGTTACAGTACCTCTCAGGTTTGATAGTGCCGCAATCTGCTCAATGAAATGGAATTGAATTTTACATCCTACAGTGGTATTATCTCCAGTTTTCATTGCTGGAAACTGTAATTGAAATTTAGCTTCCTATAAAAAGACATAAAAGTTTAACTCCATCATTTCAGAGTTGTGATGACTTGATTGTGTTTGTCACTTTGTACATTCTCTCAATTTATTTTTTGCCTTTATTCTTTAACCTGGGCAAGACTAGCATTTGTTGCCCATCCCTAATCGCCCTCGGCAGCTTTGCTGTGGGCCTGGCGTCACGTGTAGGCCAGATTGGGTACAGACGTTAGATTTTCTTCCTGCTTTCCCCCAATTTGTTTTCCCTTCCTAAGTCTGTGCGTGGCCATGATTTCCACATGCAATGATTGGTGTGCACATGACCTGGAGTGGCTTGAGCAATGTTTCCATACTAAGACCAAATCAGAAGTTGCACAACACCGATTTGTAGTCCGGAGTCGGAAGAACTGCAGATGCTGGAGAATCTGAGACAACAAGGTGTAGAGCTGGATGAACACAGCAGGCCAAGCAGCATCAGAGGAGCAGGAAGGCTGACGTTTCGGGCCTAGACCCTTCTTCAGAAAAGGGGGAGGGGAAGGGGGTTCTGAAATAAATAGGGAGAGAGGGGGAGGCGGATAGAAGATGGATAGAGGAGAGGATAGGTGGAGAGGAAACAAACAGGTCGAAGAGGCGGGGATGGAGCCAGTAAAGGTGAGTGTAGGTGGGGAGATAGGGAGGGGATAGGTCAGTCCAGGGAGGACGGACAGGTCAAGGGGGCGGGATGAGGTTGGTCGGCAGGAGATGGGGGTGGGGCTTGAGGTGGGAGGAAGAGCAGGTTAGGGAGGCGGGGACGAGCTGGACTGGTTTTGGGATGCAGTAGGGGGAGGGGAGATTTTGAAGCTTGTGAAGTCCAC
>NC_063355.1:43567810-43582014 GCF_021869965.1 Rhincodon typus | reverse complement strand
GCACATTTTAGCTTTTATTTCCCTAATCAACCTGTTCACACGCCTGAGGAGTAGGTGGGACTTGAACCCAGGTCACCAGGCTGAGAGCTAAGGACATTACCACTGCATCACAAGAGACATTGTGCCTATTTGCGATTACCCAACTGGAAACAACTGCTCTGACAATTTGTGCATTAAAGGACGATAATAATTAATGTGGAAGCATGGTTTGAAAACATTTCACAAACAGGCTTTGTGGGGGATGGGGGATGGATAGGGGGTGTGGGTGGAATGACTGATCACAGCTCCATAGACTATGCTGCCGAACGGTTGGTTTTTAATATTCACTTCAATAAGGGACTAATTAGACCTGAGCTCTAAACACTTGAAGCAAATCTTACAGTAAGCAGCTGCCCAGTTATTGTGTGAAAAGTACCCCAGAAGAGAAAGAACGCAGCAAAACAGACACTGCAGTACCAATTTGTGAACAAGCCAATTTGTTACTTCAAATATTCAGCATGTTTTGTTTTTATTGGAAAGAGTGGGTGGTTCCCTTTGAGAACATTGCGTGCACAGGAAAGGCTTTGATGGAGTAAATGAGGGGAAACCGTTCGCAGTAGCAGAAGGGACACAGATTTAAGACCATTGCGAAAACCGCACTCAAATGGAACACTGGGCTGGGCCAAGATTGATCAAGGCAGGTTGACAAGAACCGAATCACAGAGGTGAGTTTTGGGGAGCAGCGTAAAGAGGACATTGGGAGGCAGAGGTTTAGAAAGGGAATTCTAGGATTTGGGGATTAGGGCAGCAGAAGCGATGGAAATCAGGAACAAAACTAGAGATTACTGGAGAAGCTCAGCAGGTCTGGCAGCATCTGTGAAGAGAAATCAGAGTTAACGTTTTGGGTCCGGTGACCTTTCCTCAGAACAAATGGAAATCAGGGATATGTTAGAGACCAGAATTGGAGGAGCGCGGTGAGGTTGGGAAAGTTGTGAGGTTAAAGGATCTTCAACAGCAGGGACGCAAGTGCGAGGGTGGAAGGAGATACAGTCATCAGAGATAGCAAGTTGAAGAGATAGGTCAGGCTGGAACAGGCCAGGGAGCGAGGAATGCCTGTTGGATTAAATTGCATCAATTTCAATGCAAGAGGGCTGACATGGTAAGGCTAATGAACTCAGGGCATGGATAGATACGAGGGACTGGGATATTATAGCCATTACAGAAACATGGCTAAGGGAGGGATAGGACTGGAAGCTTAATGTGCAGGGTACAGGTGCTTTAGGCGGGACAGAGGTGGAGGAAAGGAGGGAGGGGGAGTTGCATTTTTGATAAAGGGGACTATCACAATAGTAGTCAGAGATGAAATAACTGAGGGATCATCCAGCGAGGATTTGTGGGTAGAGTTAAGAAATAAGACGAGAATGGTGACATTACTGGGGTTGTACTATCGACCCCTATATAATCAACGGGAATTAGAGGAACAAATATGCAGGGAGACTGGAGGATTGGCAGGAGCAATAGGGTTGTTGTAGGAGGGGATTTTAATTTTCCTGACATAGACTGGGACTGCCACAGTGTTGAGGGTTTAGATGGAGTGGCATTTGTTAAATGTGTTTGGGAAGGTTTCCTCAAGCAGTATATAGAGGGTCCTACTCAGGAAGGGGCAAAACTTGACCTATTGTTGGGAAATAGGGCAGGACAGGTCACTGAGGTGACAGTGGGGGAGCACTTTGGGACCAGTGACCATAGTTCTATTAATTTTAAAATAGTTATGGAGAAGGACAAAACTTGTCCACAGGTTCAAGTTCTAAATTAGGGCAAGGCGAATTTTGATGGAATTAGACAGGAGCTTGCAGGTGTTGATTGGAGTCGTTTGTTTGCAGGTAAAGAGACCTCTGGCAAGTGGGAGGCTTTTAAAAGTGTGATAGCTAGAGTTCAAGGTCTGTATATTCCTGTGAGGGTGAAGGGCAAGGTTGGCAGGAGTGGGGAACCCTGGATGACAAGAAATATTGAGGCTTTGACCAGAAAAAGGGAGGCATAGTTCAGAAACAGCCAGCTGAGATCAAGGGAATCCTTGGAGGTATATAGGGGATACAGGAGTTTACTGAAGAAGGAAAACAGGAGGGCAAAAAGAGGGCATGAGATAACATCAGTGAGAAGATTAGGGTGAATCCAAAGAGGTTCTTTAAGTATGTTAAAGGAAAAAGAATAACTAGAGAGTGAATGGGACCCCTTAAGGACCAAAGTGACGATGTATGTGTGGAACTGGCAGGAGATGGTGGAGGTCCTCAGTGAATAGTTCTCCTCTGCGTTTACCGGGGAGAAAGACATGAAGCCTTGGGAACTTGGGAAAGTTGGTGGCGATATCTTGGGGACAGTCCATATCACAATAGAGGAGGTGTTGGAAGTATTAGAATGTATGATCTCCTGGTCTTGATCAGATATATCCAAGATCCTGCAAGAGGCTAGAGAAGAAACTGCGGGGGCTCTGGCTGATATATTTGCATCATCATTAGCCATGGGTGAGGTCCCGGAAGACTGGAGGGTAGCGAATGTTGTGCCCTTATTCAAGAAGGGCTGCAAAGAAAATCCTGGGAACTATATACCAGTGAGCTTAACATCTGTGGTAGGTGAGTTACTTGAGAAGATTCTGAGGTATAAGATATACATGCATTTGGAAAGAGAGGGTTTGATTAGGAGTAGTCAGCATGGCTTTGTGTGTGGGAGATCATGCCTCACAAATTTGTTAGAGTTCTTTGATGAAGTGACCAGGAAGGATGATGAGGGTAGGACGGTAGACGTAGTCTATATGGATTTCAGTACGGCCTTTGGGAAGGTTCCACATGGTAGGCTGCTCTGGAAGGTTAGATTGCATGGAATCCAGGGACAGCTGGCAAATTGGATACACAATTGGCTTGATGGTCAGAAGCAGAGGATGCTTGTAGGACTGGAGGCCTGTGACTAGCAGTGTGCCTCAGGGGTCGGTGCTGGGCCCATTGCTGTTTGTTGTCTATATCAATGATTTGGATGAGAATGTACAAGGCATGATTAGTAAGCTTGCAGATGACACTAAAATAGGCGGTATCATGGACAGTGAGGAAGGTTATCAGAAATTGCAGCAGGATCTTGATCAGCTGGGGAAGTGGGCCGAGAAATGGCAAATGGAGTTTAATATAGATAAGTGTGAGGTGTTGCATTTTGGAAAGTCAAGTCAAAGTAGGAGCTTCATGATAAATGGTAGGGCCTTAAGGAGTGTAGGGAACAGAGCGACCTTGGAGTTCAGGTGCACAGTTCTCTGAAAGTGGAGTCACAGGAAGACAGGGCAGTGAGGAAGGCTTTTGGCACACTGGCCTTCATCAGTCAGAGCGTTGAGTATAGAAATTGGGAAGTTATGTTGCAGTTGTACAGGATGTTGGTGAGACTGCTGTTTTAATCACCTTGCTATAGGAAGGATGTTATTAAACTGGAAAGAGTGCAGAAGAAATTTACAAGGATGTTGCCAGGACTCAAGGGACTGAATTATAGAGAGAGGTTGGACAAGCTATGACTTTTTTTCTTTAGAACATAGGAGACTGAGGGGGTATCTTATAGAAGTGTATTAGATCATCAGAGGCATAGATAGAGTGAATGCACTCATTTTTTTCCCCAGGGTTGGGGAATTGAGGACTAGAGGGCATCAGTTTAAGGTTACAGGGGAAGGATTACATGGGAACCAGAGGAGCAATATTTTTACACAGAGGGTGATACGCATATGGAACGAACTGCCAGTGGAAGTGGTTGAGATGGTTACATTAATAACATTTAAAAGGCATTTGGACAAATAGATGGATAGGAAAGGTTTAGAAGGATATGGGCCAAGTGCAGGGAAATGGGGTTAGCGTGGATGGACATTTTGGTCAGCATGGACCCATTTGGGCCGAAGGGCCTGTCTTCATGCTGTAGGACTCTATGACTCTATAGAAATGAACTGAGGTCACAGTAGATTTAAAATACAAAGTTGAGAGTTTTAAAATTCCATGACATGGATATTCTGTCAACAGTAGATGGTTAACATGAATTTTAAAGCAGTTAGCTGGAATAGAAAATCACAGTGATATCAAAAGGTTCAAAACGATACAGACAGCTTGCTCATTCTTGTTAAACTGGGAAGTGACAGTGAAGTTAGACTTGGGCAGGGAGCAGAGGGTAAAGATTATGGTCAATCTCCACATTTTCTTTGACTGATGCCTATTTCCCTCAGTGGCGTGTTTTTCCTCCTCCTGCTTCAAAGGAATCTGCCAACTTTTTTACACAACGCAAGAGTATATGTCACTTACAACTGCTGTTGTGTGACTGATACAAATAGGTTTCAAATCTGTCAGTACAACTCCCTGTACCTACCCAGACCACAGAAATTGATCTGCGGATTTTCTCAGAACTGCAGAATGATTGGGTGAGCTTGCATTTGTGTAGTGCCTTTCATGACCCAGTGAATGATAGGGCACAATGTAGAACAAGACAACACTGCTGCCCTTGTTTTTCTAGAGATGGTAGAGATTTGAAGTGTTGCTGCAATGCATCTTATAGAAAGACTTCTAGTTTATAGAGGTCTCCCAAAAGATAATGAATTATAATCATCGATGTTCAATATTTGCGAGTTTGGCTGAATTTCTGAATTTTATACTTTGCTGATTATGACGCAGTTATCTAACTAACCCCCTGAATGTAACGTTGTAATTGTTGCTCCATGTTTACGCTTGTGATAAAACACAGCGGCCATTCAAATCAGACAGCGGACTTGCTAACCAACCTTCTTGGGTTTTTATTGGGTTTTAAGGTGCAAACAGATGATGTACCAGAGCAACCTCCCTCAGATCGCTGTGGTCTTCATCTTTGTGAATGAGGCTTTGTCGGTCATACTGCGATCAGTGCACAGCGTTGTGAATCACACGCCTCCACATCTCCTCAAAGAGGTCATCCTGGTCGATGATAACAGTGACAGTGGTAAGGACAGAATCTGAGGTACACCCAACTCCTCCCAAAGAATAAGTCCCATTTGTTGCCATTGTCTGCAATTCTGCTGTTTTCTACACACCGCCCCGTTCCCTGGCCAACATCTCTGTCTCAGGCTCGCTGCAGTGTTCCAGTGAAGGTCAGCATAAGCTGGAAGAATAGCACCTCATTTTCCGCTTGGGTGCCTTCAGGACTCATTATTGAGTTCAATTATTTTAAGGCCTGGCACCTTCCCCCATGTCACACTCCCACACCTCAACCCTGTCAGGCCGTGGGCTATTTTCATTATCAACACATTATCATCCACTCATAGTCCCCATTGTCACCTATCTTTCTTCTACTGTAACTTACTACCAACAATTCCACTGTCTGCCTACCTTCCCCCCACCCCATCTCTCTCTCTGTCTCTGTCTCTGGTCTCCATCTCCACTTGTCTGCTCACTTTTTTTCCCCACAACCCCTGTCATCAGCATAAATACCACCCTTTCTCGGCTATCGGTTCTGAAGAAGGGTCACTGGACTTGAAATGTTAACTCCTTTCTCTCTCCACTGATTCTGCTGAGTTTCTCCAGCACTTTCTGTTTTTGTCTCAGATTTCCAGTATCCGCAGTTCTTTGCTTTATTCTGTATGGCCATTAATTCAGTTCCTTAAGTAGTCGGCCAAGGGTCAGTGAAGGACTTCAGCTCATCACTAGTCATCCCAGAAGTTGGACAAAGTGTCTAACTTCCTGACTGGGTATCCATGGCGATGCGCCTGGCAGGTAGGGGCTTGGCCCTGGGACAGTTAGAGCCCACGGCTGGCTGACAGGGACATTAGCCTCTGAAAGCCATTCCTTGCCCTTGCCTCCAATTCTCTTGAAGCCCCTTTTCCGGCGACTTCCACCCCATGACAAGAAGCTGAAGAACACTCCCCTTCTCACTTCCAGATCTCCTGTGAAGTAGATTTGACTGGTGGTCTTTAGGACCCAGAGGCTGCCAATCTCTGATTGGCATGTGATAGGCTGAGAAACCCACCAATGTGCTGCCTCGATGTCAGCTCTTGAGTTGATTGGTGTGTGATAGATCAAAATATATTGGCAGTTCATCACCAGCTAACATACTCATCCCTGCATTTGGACTAAAAATGGAAAAACAAGCTACTTAGTCTTACAAGCAAGTCAAATGTTATTTGCCTCTTGTGGATATGTAATTGTAAATTTAAAACATGCCCCCACCAACACCCCATTCAATTTATTTCCCGATTGGTTTAAGTACTCCTGCTGCACAAATCTTTAATGGTGAGGTCTCCTCTGGGTCTATCTTCCCTGATCTTCAGCAGTCTTCAATTAGTCAGAAACAAAGAGGTGCGCAAGAACTTTCTCTCCCTAAAACCAACCTTCTTCAGGCCTCCCCTTGGAGCTGTGGGGGAGGTCAAGACTTTGTTAGTGACTAGTCACGGGTACAGGGTTGGGTGGCCAGCTCCAAGGCGGTCAAATCTGGGTGAAGATATCTCCCAAAGCTTCATCGCGTCTCTCACCACTGGCCACCGAACAAGTCCATCCTCAGGTCCCACCCTTACACTGCAACACATGTAGCAGACGGTCTCCTCGTTATCGAAGAATTATCTTCGTTTTCTTCACTTTGTTTGTGATCTTGGCAGGTATTCAACCATCCATTTAGCAGATGATTCTCACATTCAGTCTAACCGTCTCTGATGTTTCTTCACAGTTCTAGGAACAGAGCTGAAAGCAAATCTTAGAAATCACACAGTTTCTAATTTGTTGATGTTTATCCTGGGTATTTACTTGCCGCTGCGCTGTGGAAATCATTCTTTAAATGCTTGGACACTGCAGTACAATCTCAGAGGACTGGCAATCAGATTTAGGGTTGGGGCAGAGAACGTGCATCATTGCCTTCTGTCATCTTACGCACCCACTGGTAATGGCATCATTTCAGCCAATGTTTCCATGGCGGCAGAAAGAATTTAGTCATCGTAGTGATCCAATGGAATAGGCTAATTCTGTTCTGTTGCCAGTTTAGGACTAGAAATGTTATCAGAGCTAGATCAGTGTAAGATGAATGAGGTGGAACAGTTCCCAGTGTGCAGAGCCTCATACAGTCTACTTCCTCATAGACTGTCATGTGACAGCACAGATTGCTCTGCCTGTTCAAATGCTGTTAGAGTTTGTTACAGAACACTGTTTGTGCTCTCCGCTATTGCTCAGTTGATAATAACATTCTTAGACCTTACGACATAGGAGCTGAAGTAGGCCGTTCAGCCCATCGATTCTGCTTGGCCACTCAGTGAGATTGTGGCTAATCCAGTAGTCCTGAACTCCACTTACCTGTCTACTCCCCATAAGTTTGATTCCTTGCTGTTTAATCTGTCTATCTCAGCCCTGAATATAGTTAATGACCCATCACCTACAGTACCCTGCAGTAAAGAATTCCACAGGTTCCCTCCCCTCTGAGAAGAAATTCCTCCTCAACTCTGTCTTAAATATGGCAGCCCTTACTCTGATATGCTGTTCTAGATTCTCTGCATCTACCCTGACAAGCCCTCTAAGAGATCTACATGTTTCAATAAAGTCCTGTTCCGTTCTTCTAAGCTCCATTGAGCACAGGCCCAAGCAACTCAACCTCTCCTCATAAGAAGCTCCTTCCATACCCAGAATCAATGTTGTGAACCTTCTCTAGACTGCCTGCAACGCCAGCCTAGATGTGGGGATCGAAACTATTCACAGTATTCCAGCTGGGGTCCAACTAGTGCCTTGTATAATTGTGGCAAAACCTAATTTTTCTTTATTTTCTGTTCCCTTTGAAATAAAGGACTTGGGCCTGGTGCCACGTGCTGACCTGCTGTTTTTGGACTGTAATTTAAATTTAAATCCTCTCCACTATGTTATAACTATCTCTGTAAGTCATGTTTATGCTTTCCTTTAATCCTCTTTGTATAACAACACTTTCTATCTTACTCTGTAAGATTTGTACCTGGGTACTTGTACCTAAGATGGCACCATTAAAAATCAGCCATTGTAAAAACTTTTCACTGTATTCCTGTACTTCTGTACTGGACCATAAGTGACAATAAAGGATATTCTCTTCTATTCTCTTCTAACATTCCATTTTCTAACCTATTACCTGCTGAACTTGAATGTTAGTGTTTTATGCACGAGGACTCCCAAACCCTTTTGTGCTATTGCTTTCTGCAGTCTATCTCTATTTAAATAATATTCAGCTCTTCTATTCTTCCTGTCTAAGTGTGTAACGTCACAGTTTCCCACTTACCACACAGTTATAGAATTATGGGTTCAAGTGCCTCTCTTAAACATGATTCAAAGCTGCATGTGAAAGTCCATGTGTAATCTTTCAAATGAGATGCCAAAACAAGCCAGTAGGGTGGATGTAAAAGGTCGCTTGGCATTATTCCAAAGTAAAGCAGGGCAATATTAATCTCTCAATCAGCATCACTAACAAAGTAGAAAATAGTAACAGGAGTAGGCCATTCAGCCCTTTGAACCAGCTCTATCATTCAGTATGATCACGGCTAATCATCCAACTCAGTCCCCTGTTCCTACATTCTCCCCCATACCTTTTGATCCCTTTAATTATAGTTAACTCCTTCTTGAAAACATTTAATGTTTTGACCTCAATCGCTTTCTGTGACAGGAATCCACAAATATGAAACAGACGATCTGGTCATTGGCACATCACTGTTTGTGGGAGCTTGCTGTATACAAACTGGCTCCCATGTTTCTGACATTAAAACAATGATTACACTTCAATAATTATTTCATTGGCTGTGTAGCACTTTCAAATGAAACAAAGAACTACAAATGCTGGGAATCTAAAACAAAAACAGAAACTGCTGGAGAAACTCAGCGGGTCTGGCAGCATCTCTGGGCAGAAAGCAGAGTTAACATTTCGGGTTCAGTGACCCTTCTTCAGAACACGGTTCTGAAGTGATCTTTGTGCTGACTGGACCTGAAACGTTAACTCTGCCTTTTCTCTACAGATGCTGCCAGACCTGCTGAGTTTTTCCAGAATTTCTGATGTTGTTAAATGAAGCATAACTATGAAGCAGTCATTAACCTTCAAACATCAAGCTCTTCCGCCATGGTCACAGAAACCCCATTGGTTTGAACTTTGGCCTTGACTCCTAGCTCGGAGCATGTGAACCCTTCCCTGGCTCCAGTGTAACCCCAGACTTTCTGAAGTGTCTGTTCATAATCATGAAGTCCCTACATCACATCAAAGTTATTTCTTAACTGCATGATGTTGGACATCGAGTGTGGAAAATCTTGAATAATTTTTCACACCATAGCACTTATTGTTTAATGAAAGCTAGATTTCCCCCAAGAGTCTTGAGTCTGCAGGAAATAAAATCCTCAAAAAGATTAGGTTATAGCAGTCAGAATGGCCAAGCTGAGCACCATCATTCTCCCATTGTTAATGTCAGTGGAGCCTGCAGCTCCTGGGAGGGTTACAGGTTATGGCGCTCAGAAATATCTTTGACAGTGTTTCCCAAAGTACCATAAGGTAATCAGAATTGAAGGCTGTTGCTCAGAATGTGGAGGGAAGATCCAACAATATCCCACATACTGAATGGCCAAATGATGCTTACAAAACCTCCCAAAGGAATGGGGTTTATTTGTCATTGTTTTTCAGTACTGGGTGTTCAGTGCTGTTGGAGTTTACCTGATCTGCTGCCCTTTCTATACAAGAGAGTAGTGGTGGAGGGCTGCTTTTCAGACTGGAGGCCTGTCACCAGCGGTATGCTGCAAGGATCAGTGCCAGGCCCACTGCTTTCTGTCATTTGTATAAATGATTTGGATGTAAACATAGGAAGTATGGTCAGTAAGTTTGCAGATGACACCAAAATTGGAGATGTAGTGGACAGCGAAGAAAATTACCTCAGAGTACAACGGGACCTTGATCAGATGGGCCAATGGGCCAAGGAGTGGCAGATGGAGTTTTCAAACAAATAAACTAAGTTGAATGGTCATCATTAGACTCATAATTCCAAATATTTTTTGAATTCAAACTCTCCAGTATCTGGAACTGGTAGGATTTGAACTGACTCCCAAGAACATAGAACATAGAACATTACAGCACAGTACAGGCCCTTCGGCCCTCGATGTTGCGCCGACCTGTGAAACCAATCTGAAGCCCATCTAACCTAAACTATTCCATTATCATCCATATGTTTATCCAATGACCATTTAAATGCCCTTAAAGTGGGCGAGTCTACTATTTTTGCAGGCAGGGCATTCCACGCCCTTACTACTCTCTGAATAAAGAACCTACCTCTGACAACTGTCTTATATCTATCACCCCTCAATTTAAAGCTATGTCCCCTCGTGCTAGCCATCACCATCCGAGGAAAAAGGCTCCCACTGTCCACCCTATCTAATCCTCTGATCATCTTGTATGTCTCTATCAAGTCACCTCTTAACCTTCTTCTCTCTAACGAAAACAGCCTCAAGACCCTCAGCCTTTCCTCATAAGACTTTCCCTCCATACCAGGCAACATCCTGATAAATCTCCTCTGCACCCTTTCCAATGCTTCCACATCCTTCCTATAACGCGGTGACCAGAACTGTACGCAATACTCCAAGTGCGGCCGCACCAGAGTTTTGTACAGCTGCATTACCTGGATTTCTGGAATAGTGAGGTAGGATTAATGATAATACGACTGGCCATCCCCTCCCCCAAGTTCATATCCAACTCTTCAATGGGATTATGTATTTTACATTCTCATTATTCACTGGGTAAAGATATTCCAAAACGAGGGGCCATAAATGAAAGACAGCCATTAATAAATCCAGTGGAGATTCTGGAGAAGCCTCTTTATTCACTGAGTTCGGAGTATAGGACTCCTGTGTATGGGGAATGGTTAAGGTGAACAGTATACGCGCACTGAAAGGGGGAGCTGGATAGAAGAACATGGCAGAGGAAGGGACAGGAGGACACAGTAATGAAATATAGACAGTTGCAAGGAGGTGGCTCCTACGAAGCCAAAATGCAAACATCAGCTTTGTCCCCCCAGCGTTGCCCTCTCCCTGTCATTGGCCCTCAAACCATCATGGACTCATTGGGCCAAAAGACCAATTTCTGTGCGGTAAAATCTGTATAACTCTGTGTAATTTTCCTGGACTGTGAAAATGGTGCATTATTGGCATTAATGTATATTAATGGCTGATTGTCACCTCGCAACATTCAACTCCTCCTTCTGTAACCATTTTGCAACCTTCATGTTGTCACCCATTCTTTCTGACCCTCAAGCTAGTCTCAGGCTTTGACTCTCCATTGTCTTTCTGTGTCTCTGTCTCTCTCTCTCTCTCTCTCTCTCTCTCATCCACTGTCATTGTTATAGAGGTCTACAACACAGAAAAAGACCCTTTGGCTCATTGACTCTGTGCTGGTCAAAAACAACCATCTAACTATTCTAATCCCATTTCCCAGCACTTGGCTCTTAGCCTTCTATACCTTGGCATCATAAAGTGCATGTCTAGATACTTCTTAAAATGTTCTGAGGGTTTCTCCCTCTTCCACACTTTACAGTCAGCTCCAGGTTCCCACCACTCTGTGGCTGAAAGAAAATTTCCTCATATCTCCTCTAAGCCTTCTGCCCCTTAACTCAAATCTATGTCCCCTGGTCATTGATCCCACCACCAAGGGGAAATGTTTTTTCCTGTCTACTCTGTCAATGCCCTTCATAAGTTTATACATCATATCCCCCTTGCAGTCTCCTGTGCTCTAAGGAAAACAACTCCAGTCTGTCCAATCTCTCTTCAAAACTGAAACTCTGCAGCCCAGACAATACCTTTACTCTCCTTCTCACTGTTTCTAATGCTCACTGTCTACCTCTCTCTTGCTTGCTCTTTCTACACTGTCCATGGGCCCAGATTAATTGTCTTGATTTACATCAGTTTATGCTAGCGTGCAAATTTCAACGTGCTCAAATAAGACTGGCAAAGACTTTTGGTGTAGATTGACATCAGCAAAATGGATGCACAAACTCTGCATAATCTCCTGGTTCTGTGCCTACAGGAAATCCCACCCTCACCTCAACTATTCAACAATGGCCCAGAAAGGACAGTCTGGGAAAAGCTGACATTTAGCCCATTGAACCACATGCACATGAAGTGTAGCTGGCTCAGTCTCAATTTGTAATACAACAATGTCTCTGTTCTTTTAGTGGAACTGAAAATCAATCTGGACCAGTATATCAACAAGAGGTACCCAGGGCTTGTGAAAATAGTTCGGAACAGCAAGAGGGAAGGGCTGATTCGAGCCAGAATCCAAGGCTGGAAGGTAGCAACTGCACCAGTGGTTGGATTCTTCGATGCTCACGTTGAGTTCAACGTTGGCTGGTGAGTAATGTCATTCTACACCTTGTTATTTCATCAAACAGCTGGCCTGCTTTCCAGCCACACTTTTATTGAGAAATGAACAGTAAGAGCAGGGATCTCCAGGGTGTCCCACACGCACTGCGATGCCTCATGCACTTCCCACTTCAGGCACAGATAGAATCTTCCATTCAAGAACTCAAAACATAAATTCAAAAATGAATTAATTCAGGGCAAAACAAGAACCAAGATGAAAGTTTTCTGGGGGTTGATGTGGTCAGGGTGGGGAAAGATTTTGGAAATTTGTCTTTGAAAGCCTTTAAGCAGTCAACACAGGCCCCTCTGTCTCTGATAACTTCCTGTAGCATTTCCTTTGGGAAGAGATTCTCTCCAGCCCAGCCTCTTGTTCAGAGGAATTTACAGTGTCTCATCAAGACTGAGCCTTTAAAACTACTAAACAGAAATCCACAAACAAATATTAGCTCTGTTTGGAAGATTATGAGAAAAGGCACATTTTGCTGAAGATTTTTAGCCTGTACTAGTCAGGACAATTTGCAAGAAATACCAATCTAAAGACAAAACATCAAATGTTGCTTTCTCTTTTTCTTTGTATTTCTGGCAGCGACGAAACTGTACATTTAGGAGAGAGAAGTTCTGTGCTGTTCCTCTTGCAAAGGGGTGTTGTCACAGTGGTACCAAAATGTCTCTGTCAGAGACTTCTCCCTGGGTGTTTAAAACAATTGTGGGTGGGTGGGGGTAAGGCTCACACAGGCACCAAAGGATTTTGCCTTCGTTTTCAGTTGGTGCATAGGTTTTGCTGGCTGCTGGAGCGAAAAGCAAGAGTGAAGTCTTAGACAGCAAAGTTTTCTCTTAAAAACCAAAAGGGGCAGGTCAATTGTTTGTTCTGGACTGGAGAGAGAGACAGCATGTGGGAATAATAACTGTGTCACTATGTTGCTGAATTTGCCTTTGCCAAGGGTGTGTTTATGGGATGCTGCCTAAATTGGAACAGTTGATGATTAGTGGCTAAATAATACATTATCTTAAATATTTCCATAGAGTAGAGTTATTCTAATTCCTCCTTTTGTTGTATTTTAACTGTGTTGTAAGAATAAAGTATGTTTTCGTTCAAGTTTAGTGGTGGGCTAATCGAATCATATCTGGAACTTAGGGCCTTACACTTGCCTTTAAAAAATATAAAAGTTAGGCTCTCTCTAAAACGTAGTTTGGGGCATCTGGTCTGCTCCATAACACTTGCAAAATGTCCTGATGAGTACAAGATGAAAAGTTTGAGTGGGCCTTTTCTCAGCAAAACTCAAATTCTGTATTGCCAAGTGATTATTAGCATTCTTTGTGTATGAACATTGCAGCACGGTGTTAATTCAGACCAATGGGCTACTGCTCTCACTTTGCCCCATCACAGATGTGAAGAAGAATTCAAAGTATACAATAACTTGTGGAAGTTGTTATCTTACATACATCCTCAAACTTTCAAACAGCATGTTCCACAGCACAAGAACAAAAAAGCTACCAAATGGTTAATTATATCAAGCTCAGTACTGTCACCAGAATCTAGAATAGAAAAATCCAAATAATTACTGAGGAATGTTTGCATGGGCTCTGATAACAGAGGATAAAATTCAGAACTTTCTTTCAAAGTGTGCGTTCACTTATATGTCACTATAATTAACACAGACAAAGACATGCTACAATAGAACAGACTCAAATATATCCTAAACGAATTGGTGTGTTGCTGCTAAGGGTAGTGACATTCCACAAGTGATGCAGTGGTGAAACCTGGGCACTGTGACACTGATTCACCTGGTCACTGTAACACTGATTCACCTGGGCACTGTGGCACTGATTCACCTGCTCACTGTGGCACTGATTCACCTGGGCACT
>NC_063355.1:43565307-43567310 GCF_021869965.1 Rhincodon typus | reverse complement strand
AGGGTGGGAATTCCAGGATTTTGACCCAGCAACAGTGAAGGAACAGTGATATACTTCCAAATCAGAATGGTGAGTGGCTCAGGGGGGAACTTGCAGGGGGTGATGTTCCCATGTATCTGCTGCCCTTGTCCTTCTAGATGGAAGAGGTGGAGGAATTGGGAGGTGCTATACAAGGACCCTAGGTGAGTGATTCCACTGGCTATAAACCACTCTGAGACATCCTGAGGCCATGAATGATGTTAATTGAAAGGTGTATTCTGTTCTTGTTTTTGTCACCTCAGACTGGTTTCTTTCATTTCTTTCCTGGTCATCTTCCCTCCATGTACCTTCCACAAACTCCAACTCTTGGAGAAACCCACTTCCCAAATCCTGCCACTAGCTATCACTGTCTCAGTGTCACTAAAAGATCAGGTGAGGACATGCACTTAAATCCAAGAGTGGGGCTTCAAACACTCAACCTACCGAGTCAGGCAGGCGTGGAGAAGTGAAACTCATTTTCTTTTCAACATTGACAAAAATAGAATTCTCAGGTTATAATAATGTAAAGCATGCATTTTAATTATTTTACTCTTTATTCAGAAGGCAATTTATTTCTGTCACAGAGATGATGAGTTAAATCTTCATTTCCTTCACACGATCCTCTGTCAGGTGTTTGCTGTAATGAGTACACCTCCACACAAACGGAATTAACTTGCCACTCTTGACAAGTCACAGAGATCGTCTGTAAAATCCACAGGGTGAAATCCAATGCTCAATCCTACCCTTGCTTTCAAATCCTTCCAATGCCTTGCTGCTCCTTTTAACAATAAACTTCTCCAGGCCTCTAGCCCTCCCAGACCTTGAGATTCAACAATTTCCAGTCACTGACCTTCAATTGTTGCACCATTGGCAGCAGTATCTTCACATGCCCCAGCCCTAAGCTCTCAAACGCCCTCCCTAAATGTCTTCACCTCTTGCTCCTCCTTTAAGACAGTCCTTAAAACCTACCACTTTGACCAAACCAATGTACAGAAGCCCTCACATCAGCTCCTGTGACTCCACATCAACGTTTGCTGGATGACACTCCTGTGAAGCACCGGGGTGTTTTTCTACTTTAGCGGTGCTACATAAATGCAAATTGTTGTTTTACACAGGTGATCATGCAAAATGGCAGGTTTGAGGACAGTCTTCAGGGATTCATAACAAATACGTCATGGAAAAATACAGATGCGCAGTCAGATAATTCAGTCCAATCTCAGATTGCACAGGAAGTCTGTCATTAGGTCATTGAAGGAGGAACAGATGTGAAACTGGTGAACCATGTCTGGTGTTTTGTGCATCCCCTCAGGAAATTGTAGCTCCGACAAAAAAGAACAGAGAGATCAAATGTCATCACACCGAATATGCAGAATGAAGTAATGTCCCTGAGCATCACCTGGGCAGGACACCCGTTCAAAATCTCAGTGCTGTGTTTTATCTCGATGTCAAACTCAATTAGTGAGGCAGCAGCGCTAACCACTGAGCCATCGTGCTCACCAATTCAGCAAAGGTTGATGAGCAAAAGCTTCACTCCACAAAAAATTAAAAGCAAAGATGTTGCAGAGGTAAACGCAAGGTTGAATGTTCTGAAGAAGGACTTGATATGGTTAACTCGCTTTCTGTCTCCATAGTTGCTGCCAGCCCTGCTGAGCTTTTGCATCAAATTCTGTTTTTGCTTCAAGTTTGACCGTGAAGGTTGGAGGACAAGCGAAGAATTTTAAATGCAATGCATTGGGCATCAGGGGGTCAGTGCAGATCAGTGAGAAACTTGGGGGAGATGGATGAGTGAAATTGGATAGCGAAGTATATAGTGAAAGGGGGAAAAGATGAATAATTGCAAGCTACACACAAAATGGTAGCAGGTCTGTTGCAGATGCTATCTACCTCTTCCCCCTCACCTCCTACCCCATTCACCTCCTAACACCACTCACCTCCTGCCCCCACTCACTTCCTACCCATTCACCTCCTAACACCACTCACCTCCT
>NC_063355.1:43548022-43565297 GCF_021869965.1 Rhincodon typus | reverse complement strand
CCCCACTCACTTCCTACCCATTCACCTCCTAACACCACTCACCTCCTACCCCCACTCACTTCCTACCCATCCACCTCTTACCTCCACTCACCTCCTACCCATCCACCTCCTTCTCCTGCTCACCTCCTACTCTATAGAACTGCAGATGCTGTAAATCAGGAACAAAAACAGAAGTTGCTGGAAAAGCTCAGCAGGTCTGGCAGCATCTGTGAAGAAAAAATCAGAGTTAACGTTTCGGGTCCAGTGACCCTTCCTCAGGACTCTGTCCACCTCCTCCCCACCCCCACACTCTCTTACCATTTGCCTGGTTCTTGCCATGTCCCCAGCTCCCAGACAATTGGAAAGTCAATTGCATTTCATCGCCTGATTAGATGAGTCTTGACTGTCAGCCAAACTCCAATATTATTTTAACTCAAACAAACATATTTCAAAGTCATTTTTAAAAGAAGACAAAAGAAAATAACCAGAGATTGTAGATTTATAATCATTGGTAAAAGGTCGCAAGAGTTTGGGGGGAAGATGGTGAAATATTCAGAGTTCTTGAGGTCTGAATAGACCTTGATCTGAATTGGTAGCAGGGCTTAAGGTGAATGGACAAAGGATTTGAGGGGATGTGGGGAAAAGTATTTTCCACCCAGAAGGTGGTGGGTGTCTGGAATTTACGGCCTAGTTTGGTGGTGGACATGGAAACCCTGAACTCATTGAAAAGAAACCTGGATCTGCCTGAAACACCAGAACCTGTAGACCAGGGGCTGGGAAGTGGGATTAGAATGAGTGACTGTTTTATTCAGATATGGTGGGCAGAATGGCCTCATGTTGTGCTGTAAACTATGTTTCTATGGCTCACAGCTGAATCCATCAATAATTTGAAAAGAGAGCTGAAAGGAACTAGTGGATGAGAAACCTGCAGAGTAACAGGCAGAAAGTGAGGATCTGAGACAGAACATGAGTGCTCTTTCTAAGAACCAGCATAAACAAAATGGGCCAAGTGGCCACCTTTAGTACTGTAAACTTCTATAGTTTTATTAGCCATTTGATTCTTCACCCAGGCTTTGACATGCAGTACCATCCTGTAGATTACTGTTTTGTTCCTGGCAGTTCCAGGCCAACTCTGAAGGGTTGGCATCCCAAGTGAAGGCACACGTCAGTAATGAAATCCTCCAGGGTCTGAATCTTAAGGGCAGGATTGGGAGCTCTGTCTGGCTCCGTGTGTGTTGGATTGAGTTGCATCACTGCATTGCTGAGATCTTCCAGGTCATGAAATGTGCATTCTGTCAAATTTAACTCTGGACCATCCGCATAGCAGCATCGAATACAACTGGGACCCATTTCAGTGGGGTGAGAGAGAAAGACATGGCTATCTCATTGCAGGACCAGCGGGACTCGGCAAGTTTAAAGCACTCAAATGTTTTTGATTTGATTTCTTATTGTCACATGTACCTAGGTACAGTGAAAAGTTTGTTTTGCCTGCAGTACAGGCAGATCATACCAGACAAAGTGCATTAGGGTGATAGAACAGAGCAAGGACTACAATGTTACGGCTGCAGAGAAGGTGCACAAAGAGTGAGGTCAACATTAAATTTAAAATGTGAGAAGTCCGTTCAGAAGTCTAATAAAGCAAGGAAGAAGCTGTTCTTGAGTCTGTTGTTGTATGGGTATTGTCTGCCTGACTGAAGAATCTCTCTGGTTGAAGGTATGGTTGAAAAGATCATCAATAGCCGTCTGATGACTGAGGTTTTAAGAATGTGCTGAATACAACGTAATTTCATTCTCTTCGTTGACATTAACACCACAGTCCCCTTGTCCCAAAATAAATGACCACATAATGAAATAGAGGTTTCTGGAAAAGCTCAGCAGGTCTAGCAGCATCTGTGGAGGGAAATCAAAGTGAACATTTTGCGTCGAGTGACCCTTCCTCAGAAACGAAACATTAACTCTGATTTCTCTCCTCAGATGCTGCCAGACCTGCTGAGCTTTTCCAGCAATTTCTGTTTTTGTTTCTGATTTACAGCATCCGCAGTTCTTTCGGTTTTTAAATGATCAGATAGCTCCCATCATAAACTCCACCTTGCGCCAAACAACACATCCCCTTATTCATTTCTCCCTCATGTGTTCATTAAGCGTCCTCTTGAATGTCTTTCCTGCTCACCTTAGCTACCCTGCATTGGAGGGCGTTCCACATTCTCACCACTCTCTGGGGAAGATGTTTCTCTGTATTTCCCTGCTTGGATATTTATGGCGATGTTATATTTATGGCTTTGGACTTCCAAACAAGGGGAAGCATCTTCTCAACTTCTACGGGAGCAGACAAGAAATTGAAAGCGACTGTCAATATTTTCTAAGCGTTGCCACCAAATGCGACAAATACACCAGTGAATTCTGCCATCTCCTGCATTATCAGCAGGTGCAAGAGGACACAAAGCAGCCTGAAGCCCTAATTATGTTGAGATTAAACTGAAATCGATGACATTCGTGCAGCTGGATTTCACAAGAAGCTTTATAGAATCAGAAAAGACTTTCACGGAACAAGCCATTGAGATATTGCTTGTTGTTGCTGCTGTTGCAAATTAGACATTTTGAGATGAAGGAAGAGTTCCTGGCCAATTTCATGCTTTGCAAAAATTTGAAGTCCAAAAGAATTTCCTAATATGGAAAAAAAAATGCTTTGGTTGAAAGAACATTGCAATATTAGATGCATGGCATTCTTAATAGTTAGCGAAGTTCTACAGGGAATTTATACAAGAATGATAAGTGAAGTTTGAAGTATTCAACTGAAACTTCTTTAGATCCTGCATCTTTTACCAAAAATACATTAAATGTGTTGAAAACCAAAGCCAGAAAAGAGAAGCCTGAAGAGTAATCTGATAGATGTCTTTAAAGTTCTGGACATTTTCAAACTGGTGGACTTAGAGAAGATGGTTAAAAAACTAATGGGCATTGATTCTGGAGAGTTATTGATAAATTGAAGAGGAAATTCAGGAGAAACATCTTTACCCTGAACAGTGATGAGAATGTGAAAGAAAACCACAGAAAGTGCTGGAGAAACTCAACAGGTCTGGCAGCATCTGTGGAGAGATACAGAAACAAAGTTAATGTCTCAAGTCTGATACAATTTTTCATCATTTTGTTCAGCAGTGCGGAGTAAGTGAGAAGATAAGAACTGGAGCACAAGTAGGCCATCGGCCCCTTGAGCCTGCTGCCCCTTTAATATGACGTTGAGAAATAAAGAGTGATTTAATGAGAACGAGATAAACATCCTGGGGAGACAGGAACAGAAGGCTGCAACGATAGGCTGAGATGAAATAGAATGGGAGGAGCATGAGTACCAGCAGGGACCAGTCGCGCTGAATGGACTGTTTCAATGCTGTGTGTTCCGTATCGTCGATCATTGGTTGTTTGTGGGACCTTGTAGTTGACAAAACTGTTTGTCCGTTCGACAGCAGTAAACTCGCAACTGATTGTTATACATTGGATGTGAAAGACAGCAAATCAATCCAAATTCTTTATCTTTCAGGGGTTCATTTTAACTATAAGGTCTTCCCTGCACCATTAAAGTATTGTCAATTTTCACCTGGAATCAGGTCGGTTACGGCATTGAAAATGGTGGCACGGCGGCTCAGTGGTTAGCACTGCTGCCTCACAGCACTAGGGACCCGGGTTTGATTCCAGCCTCTGGCAACTGTCCATGTGGAGTTTGCACATTCTCCCCGTGTTTGCATGGGTTTCATCTGGGTGCTCCGGTTTCATCCCGCAGTCCAAAAGTGTGCAGGCTGGGTGGATTGGCCATGCTAAATTGCTCTGTAGTGTACAGGGATGTGCAGGCTAGGTGGATTAGCCATGGGAAATGTACAGATAGGATGGGGTCTTGGTCTGGATCGGATGCTGTTCGGAGGATTGATGTAGACTCAATGGGCCGAATGGCCTTTCCTGCACTGTAGGGATTGTATGATTCAATGAAAATGCTATAGTTAGCCTAAACACTTTGGAAGCTGGTCAGTGAGGAGGTGGTGGAATGGTAATGTCTTTGGGGTAAGAATCCAATGCTTCCCCCACAAATACTCTGGGAATGTGTTTGCAAATCCCGCCAAGGCAGATGGTGAAATGTGAATTGAATAAAAATTTGGAGTTTTAGAAAGGTGGCCATTGTCATGTGCTGTAAAAACCTATTTGATTCAATCTTTGAGCAAAGATGTTTCCCTTTATTTCTATGCTGGATTTATTCTTCAGTATTGTACATGGTGAATAGACTAATTGAAATCCACAATTTCCAAATCCTGAGGTTTTCATAACAGGAAGATTTAGTCCTGCCTCATTTCAGTCCTTATCACACAGCTATTATTACTCTTCTGTTTGTGGGATCTTGCTATGCAAGTTGAGTGCCATGTGCCTAAGCATTATAAGAGTGGCTACACTTCAAAGGTGTGTGCTTGACTGTGAAAATCTGTGTGATGTCATAAAATTTGAATGACACTACATAAATACAAGGTATTTCCACAATCAGACATATTGTATTCCCCCTTCGACAAAGGAATTCAGCAGATTATCTGTACGTTTTTTATTACATGTGTGAAAGGCTTGTCCTTCTTTTCTGAAACTGGAGAATCTATTTAATTAATAAGTTAAAAGTAACCTGGTTAAGTCTTCCGGATTCCACTAGGAAGTGCCTATGACCAGCTGTAATGACTATTAAAATGCCACAGTTGGTCTTCTGTATTTCATACCTTATTCATGAGGTTAAGCATCAGGAGACAGAGACTTTTGCTGCTTGATGCCTAATGCAGTAATGGTCAGCTTGGAATATGCAGCACAATCATCAAAACGTAGTGGTTTTTTTTGAAAGGACCCCTCTCAGATCCTGACATTTCAATAAATTGCCAAGAATCCACTCCCAGATTTAGTTCTTAAATTAGATAATGGATAATTGATTCATCTTAAAATGTAAAAATGGAAACTGTGTAAATTATTAACATCCTACAACTTAGTGACACTGCTTTTCCTAAATAATTTAGGGCTGTTCATTAATAATATTGAGATCTGCCACTGGAAACCTTTCAGGCTCTGAGCCACAGTTTCTATAAGCTAAGCTCAGCCTCTATTCTCATACACTGCCCTGAGGCATGGCATATTGGTGAGACCAAGCAGACGCTACAACAACGGATGAATGGACACTGTGTAACAATCACCAAATAGGGATGTTCCCTCCTAGTGGGGAATCACTTCAGCGGTCAAGGACATTCGGCCTCAGATCTTCAGGTAAACATCCTCAGGGCAGACTCAGGATACACAGCAACACAGAGGCACTGAGCAGAGGCTGATAGCTAAGTTTGGTACCCATGAGGATGGCCTCAACAGGGATCCTGGGTTCATGTTGCACTACAGGTGACTCCACCACAGTATACACTCTCTCACACACACACACTCACGCACATACACATGCACACACACACATACGCGTGAATCTATGGTTTAAATTTGTATTTGCAGATACACTCCATTTTGTTCAAAAAGCACACTATTTATAGACAGTCAGTCAATGTGGCATTTTATAAATTCTTACTTTAGAAATAAATCCAAACCAAAACACAAACAGATTCGAAACAAGGCCTCACAGCATGCATTGTCTGAGCTAAAATGTCAACTCTTCTTTACACTGATAAAACCTTTCGTTCTCCCAGGACAGTGACTTCAAAGAAATTCAGGGATTTACACATACATATTACTCAATTAAAATATTCTAACTGATTAAAGAATTAACAGCATCTTAGGTTTGTTTAATACATCCTCATCAGTGGTGTGACCCTTTGATCTTTTACTTATAAATTCTGTGTCTGATACTAACTCTCTCACGAACACCTGAAGAAGGAGTAAGACTCCGAAAGCTTGTGTTTTCAAATAAACCCGTTGGACTATAACCTGGTGTTGTGTGATTTCTGACCTTGTCTACCCTGTGTACAACACCTGTGCCTCCACATCAAGCCTCTCTCAGATATACATACTTAGCACCATCCGATGTACAAAGAGCTGGAGGACTCAAGGATTGGAGTTCGATACATATTCAAGGTCTATTTAAGCCGGAGCAGGGTTTCGATAGCAAGTTCATTTCATACCTGTGAAAGTGAATATGTCACATTTTAACCTTGATGATTCACCATCCCCCCTCTCCTACGGGTACGAAATGTTGAGATGTTCAACAGGAGCTGCAAACCATCAAGCCCAAAGGTGGAGATGATGGTCTTGAGGTATTATCACCAGACAATTAATCCATGTCATTTACCGGGAACCCACATTTGAATCCAACCATGGCATTTGGTGGAATTTGAATCTGGAATTAAGAGTCTAACCATGACCATGAAACCATTGCAATTTTGTTTATTCACTCATCGGACATGGGCATCGCTGGTTGGGTCAGCATTTATTGCCCATCCCTAGTTGCAACTTGAAGTGGTGGCTATGAACCGCCTTCTTGAATCGCTGCAATTCATGTGATGTGGGTAGACCCACAATGCTGTTAGGGAGAGAGTTACAGGATTTTGGCCCAGCGACACTGAAGGAATGAAGATGTGTATCCAAGTCAGGATGGTGACTGGCTTGGAAGGGAACTTGCAGATGGTGGTGTTCTTATGTATCTGTCGCCCTTGTCCTTCTAGATGGAAGTGGTCGTGGGTTTGGAAGGTGCTGCCTGAGGATCTTTGTTGAATTTCTGCAGTGCATCATGTAGATGGTACACACTGCTGTTACTGAGCGTCAGTGGTGGAGGGAGTGGATGTTTGTGGATGTGGTGCCAATCAAGCGACTGCTTTGTCCTGGATGGTGTCAGGCTTCTAGAGTGTCACGCTCCTGACTTGCACTTTGTAGATGATGGACAGGCTTTGGGGAGTCAGGAGGTGAGTTACTTGCTGTGGGATTCCTAGCCTCTGACCTACTCTTGCAGCCACTGTGTTTATATGGCACATCCAGTCGAGTTTCTGGTCAATGGTAACCCCAAGGATATTGATAGTGGCGGATTTAGTGATAGTAACACCATTGAATGCCAAGGGGAGGTGGTTAGATTGTCTCTTATTGGTGATGGTCATAGCCTGGCATTTGTGTGGTGCAAATGTTACTTGCCACGTGTCAGCCCAAGCCTGGATATTGTCCAGATCTTGCTGCATTTGAACATGGACTGCTTCAGCATCTGAGGAATCACAAATGGTGCTGAACATTGTGCAATCATCAGCGAGCATCCCCACTTCTGACCTTATGATGGAGGGAAGGTGATGGAGATGGTTGGGCCGAGGACACTACCCTGAGGAACTCCTGCAGAGATGTCCTGGAGTTGGGATGGCTGGCCTCCACCTTCCTCTATGCTGATTGTCAGGGAAACCGTCTGGTTCATTCTTCAATGTGCAGGGAGCAATGACATGGCCAAGACGCTTGTGACCAGCAATGCACCCCCTTCATTTAGACACTGCAGGCATTTCAAATGTACCATGATGTAATTCACTCCTGTAGGTGCAGGATTGACGCAAATGCTCCTTCAAGGTCAATATGAGCCCAGCCCCACCTGCCCACCCCACATTACTTGGAAGTGGAGCTCGTGTATTGTGTCCGAGAGAAAACGCATTGATATTGCTCACTCTGGGTGTGATCACTGCCATTTGCAGTTTGCATTTAGAAATCGAGAGGCCGTAGAAGGTTATGATGTGCAAAGCTAGACCACTATGAGTCCCTCAATCCCACTACACCGTCTCCCCATCTGCCTTTCTACCTGGCATTCCCTGGACTGCCCATCGCCACTGAGCCCCCCCCCGCCACATGTTCTCAGCCACTGATGAAGGGTCTAGGCCCGAAACGTCAGCTTTCCTAGACAACAAGGTGCAGAGCTGGATGAACACAGCAGGCTAAGCAGCATCATAGGAGCAGCAAGGCTGACGTTTCTGATGAAGGGTCTAGGCCCGAAACGTCAGCCTTTCTGCTCCTACAATGCTGCTTGGCCTGTTGTGTTCATCCAGCTCTGCACCTTGTTGTCTCTCATGTTCTCAGCCACTGCCTGGATATGACTCCAGCACTGATCCCTAACCTCCAAGCCCCCTCCCTACTGTTTTAGTTCTGTGCACCATCGTGATGCACATTCCCTTGTAAAAGCCACAGTCATGATAGCCACCAATAACTTCTCTACCCCAACCCCCCCATAGTATCCCATGTGCTCTCATGCACTACACATTCTCCCACACACCCACCCCTTCCATATATGCAATTCTTTGTCTTTGTCCCCTCCATGCCCCAGGTTGCTGCCCTCAATGCCCAGCACTGATGCACTCCACCTCCCTACCCCAGCAGTGTCCCCTGATGTAGTGTCTCCCAGGGCAGCCCTGTTTCTGTGAAGTTAAGGAAATGTACGCATGTGACTTACTCAGAGATCTGAATTCCCCAACATCCTAAAAGTTAATGTCACTTTACGAAATACAAATTTAGATTCAATGTTTCAGTGAATATTTTAAACTAAAGGCTAAAAATACCAAAGGAGTCAATTATTGGTGAGAATCTAATTAACTCCATTCACATTGCATTTTCCAATTAGTTAACATTGTACCACAAGTGCGAATGTTAATCTGGGACAACAGTTTTAACAACATTGACAGATTGAAGTCAGTCTTACTGAAATGATTTGTTTAAACTTTGGGCAGAGTTTGCTATTCAAAATGTGTGCAGCATGCTGATGGGGATGGATGGGACTTGCTGACTTTCTGTTTGCTGCATTGTTCAAACTGTGGTCTGTGCACTGTTCATACACAATGATACAGCACAGGACAGGCCAGTCAGCCCATTGTGCCTGTGTAGGGTCTCTGAAAGGATCCAATTAATCCCACTTAGCGCTGCCCTTTTTGTACATTTCTACCTCCACCCCTCCTTTGGGCAGTGCATTGATTATAGGAGTTGGGAGGTCATGTTGCAGTCACTTTTGGAATACTGCATTCAATTCTGGTCTCCCTGCTAAGGGAAAGATGTTGCGAAACTTGAAAGGGTTCAGAAATGATTTAAAAGGATGTTGCCAGGGTTGAAGGGCTTGAGCTATAGGGAGAGGCTGAATAGGCCGGGGCTATTTTCCCTGGAGCGTCAGAGGCTGAGGGGTGACCTTATAGAAGTTTATAAAATCATGAGGGGCAATGGATAGTGTGAATTGTCAAGGTCTTTTCCCCAGGGTAGGGGAGTCCAAAACCCGAGGGGCATAGGTTTAAGGTGAGAGGGGCAAGATTTAAAGGGATCTAAGGGGCAACTTTTTCACGCAGAGGTTGGTGCATGAATGGAATGAGATGCCAGAGGAAGTGGTGGAGGCTGGTACAATTACACCATTTAAAAGACATCTGGATGGGTATATGAATAGGAAGGGTTTAGAGGGATCTGGGCCAAATGCCGGCAAATGGGACTAGATTAATTTAGGATATCTGGTCAGCATGGATGAGTTGGACCGAAGGGTCTGTTTCTGTGCTGTAAACCTTTATGACGCTATGTTTCCTCTCATTTTGCCGGCCAGCTGAATCTGCCTCCATCATCTCTGTACAGCAATGACACCCCAGACCGTGCATTTTAATTGTTGTCACACAGATTTCTATTCAGGTCTTCAGTTAAAATCCACAACAGCCTTTGAATGGCTTGAGCTTGGTATTGTCTGCTGGGGTCCAATGTTAACTTACATGTTGATGATCAGGCAAAGATGTGAATTGTATCTGTCAATTGGGAGCGATCTCAATTTATTAACATTGGATATCATTGCTTTCCTCTTTAACTATGGATTGTATGAGGATCAGCAAGTCACACTGTTTCTTCTGCTCCTGTTTCTACATTTCCATTAGTCAGATTAGAAAGCTCAGGAGCATATCAGGAATTATCTGTCACCAGAATCAAGTAGATCGACTTATTAAAGCATTGCCAAGAACACTGTGAAACTAAATGGTTTTATACTGATACCTATCGTATCCCACTGTGTGCTGCACACCCAGCCAATCTTTCTGTTTCATTAACAAGATCTTATCAGGCAGCCTAAACTCCAGATACTGACTCTGTACGAAATGACACAATTATACATCCCACAGCACCTTAACAGAAAACCGTTTCCCTTTTAAATTCAAGCTATCTGAACAGTGAATTGCGTTTGTTCTTTCGATCGTTTGATTGGATATCAAAGCCATCCCATCAGATGTTGCAATTGCCACTTATTAATAGGTAGTCGTAGGAAAAGACTGCAGTCTCGTTTTAAAAATATCCTTGTTATTTTTAAATGACACATTGGCCTTGGAGAGAGGAACACTGCAGACTCACCCTAGTGTTGAAATAACATGCACTGATACTGAAAATCTGAAATCAAAAATGAGAGTGCTGGGCATGCTCAGCAGGTCAGGCAGTAATGCAGAGAGATAAAGAGAGTGAATGTTTGATTGATGACCAGTTAGATCTATTGTATAAAATTGTTCTTATCTGAAAGGGTTAATTGTCATCACGAGCTAAGTTCCACCCATTAGGATTTTTTATGGGGTGTGAGCATCACTGGCTGGGCACAGCCTTTATTCCCCATCCCTATTTGCCCCTTGAGAAGGTGATGATGAGCTGCCTCCTTAAACCGCTGCAGTCCATGTGCTGTAGGTATAGCCATAATGCCTTTAGGGAGGGAATTCCTCTGAGGCACTCATCCTGGGAGCAGTGTCTTTACCAATGTCCACACACTGTCACTCAGTTCTTGTCTGAGGGATAAGTGCAAGTAGCCTATGGTAATGTGAATTAAGTTGAACCTGATGTCTCCATAAGGAATAGGAACAGGAGTAGGCCATTCAGCCTCCCAGGCGTGCTCCATCATTCAATAGGATCATGCCTGATCACGTCCACTTTCCTGCCCTTTTCCCTGTAACTTTTGATTCCCTGATTGTTCAAGAAACCATCTGCCTCAGCCTTAAATATATGCAAGGACTTTGCTTGCACAGCTCTCAGTGAGTGGAGTCCCACCCTGTTTAACCTCTGCACATTAATCCCTCCAACCGGGGATGAGAAGAGATGAGCCTGTATCTCAGTTGTACCTGTACCTGAACCCGAAACCTGTCACAGATGGAATGTCATTAGCTAATAAGTACTATATAATAAATGTCAATAAAAACCGAAAGAACTGCAGATGCTGTAAATCTGAAACGAAAACAGAAATTGCTGTCAGTTCTGAGGAAGGGACGCTCGACCTGAAATATTAACTCTGATTTCTCTCCACAGATGCTGCCAGAGTTGCTGAGTTTTCCAGCAATTTCTGTTTTTGTTTCTGATATAATGAATGCACACTCTTTATCAATGTGGGCTCCTTCCCCACATGGTATCTGTAAGTCAGACTCTAGCACCAATAAGAAGGATAGGTGGTATTGAATCTGCCCAAGGTATCTCAGATGGTGCAATAGGACATATCCATGTCAACAGAAGCACGGGTTTCTCTGCATGGAGCAGGATTCTGCTGCACTCTTCATAAAATAGGAAGGGCTTGCATTTCATTAGTGCCTTCTCAGGATGGCTGATGAAGAGTTGCTGTCACTGCTGTATTGGAGGAAACACAATCAAATTGTGCACAACAAGCTCCCACTTACAGTAATCAGAGCATCAGATTTTATTTTAAGGAATGAGGTCTGTGGGCCAAACATTGGCTCGGACGGTGTGGAGATCTCCAGTTCCCTTCTTTGAAACAGTAGGATTGTTGACATCTACCCGAGAGGGAAAGTGAGACTTTGATTTAGTGTCAGACCTCAAAGACGCTGACACCAACAGAGCAGCAGCTCCTCAGTCCTGCAGTGGAACATTGGCTTGGTGTCTGCATTGAAGTGCATGCACTGAAATTCCTATTAATTCTATAACAAAGAATAGCCCACAACAAGTAATGATTAAAAACAGCTCCGACACCTGAGAGTCTATCGATTGGGTGACTGAAGCTGAGTTTTGCAGATAGTTCCTTGTCGAGCAGCCGGTTGGGAAGTAGGCAGATTTAAAACTTAGTTCCTGGCGCTTGAAACTATTGAGTCAGACCCATTTAAACCCCAGATCAGTCAAAGTAAATGGGACTGGTTTTAATTAACTGGAGGCAAGCTTCACTCTTGATTTGTGCTTGAAAACATTAACAATTCCATTCTACTGAGGTTGCCTAAAATCCAATCAAACTAAAGAGCTGTGGAACTATAAAAGCTTTCAATAGTTTGGTGATTTATCAGAGTTCTAATTAGTTCGGAAGGAAGATGGATCTGAATTAAATATCCTTCTAGAATGGTTAATTCAATATTCAATTCTTTTTAACAAAAATGCGACTGAGAAACAAGATGGCAGCCTGACTGTGATTCCTATGTTACTCATCAATAGTTGCTCCCCTCTGACATACCTTTGTCCCCATTGTATAAATAGATTAAGGCCTGCACCGAAAGTTCAGTGTTTCCCGGATGGAGCCCTGTCAATGCAATTGCATTCATACAGCACTTTAAACCCAGTTTAAATGTACCCAAAGTGCATTGTCGGATCTTTAAGGAACACAATGTAACAATGAGCCAAGAAAGGGCACATCAGCTGAGTCAACATTCAGATTGACTTTGAGGAACCTGTTACACGAGGAACAAGAGGTCCAGGGAAAGCAATTCCAGATTTTAGAGCCTAGGTATGAAGAGGGATGACCACTAAAGGGGGAGGAATGGAAATTGAGGATCCTCAATAGGTCAGAATTGGATGAGCACTGATACCTAGGAGAGTTACATGGCTGAAGGGGATTACAGAGATAGGGAGGAGGAGGATGAAGCTGAGCAGGGATTTGAAAAGAAAGATGAAAACTTTAAAATTGACACTGTGCAGAATGGGAGAATAGAATGGGTCAAACAGTGCGGGGAGGTGAGGTGATGGGAGAACAGGTTAGATACAGCAGAGTGGAGAATGTCAGAATAGACTTGAAAAGAATCTGCTGGAGTGTGTGCCCCGTGCACAGTCCAATGCAGGAACCAGATGCAAGCCCTGCCTTGCAAACAAACAGTCAAGGAACAAGAGGAGGCCACTCAGTCCTTTCAGTCTTGTGCCGTTCAATAAGATCATGGCTGGTCTGATTTTAACCTGCATGTCCTGATAATCTTTCATCCCCTTGGTCATCCAGAATCTATCTGCAGCTTTACCTGCCTTAAAAATATTTAAAGATTCTGCACCCACTGCCTTTTGAGGAAGGGAATTCCAAAGTTTTAGAACTGTCAATTGTGAGTGTGTGAGTCATTTCTCCCCTCAACACCCCAGTGGCATCCAGTGAGGGTGTAAGAAAGACCTATGTTTATATAGAGCCTTTCATGAACTTAGGATGTCCCAAAGTGCAATAAAGGTGATACTTCTTGTATAGCAATGTGGGAACCACTGCAACCAATTTGTGCACAGCAAGATTCCACAAATGGTAATACAGTAATGATCAGTTAAACTAGCAATACAGATTGAGGGATAAATATTGCATAGGGCTAATTTTCCTACTCCTCTTTGAAATAGTGGTATATGACCTTTTATACTGCCCTGAGAGGACTGTAAAGGTCTCATTGTAATGTCCCACCAAGAAAATGGCTCCTCTGAATGAGAGCACCAGTCGTGACAATTGATTGCATTTAGCACACAAGGTGGTTATTTGCTCAGCAATTTTAGAGCTTTGTATTTTCAGACCAGGAATGAAAGGCTGAAGCAGAATTGAGAGAGCAGAATGTGAGATACCTGAAGATGATTTGACGCTGTCAATTTACTGTCTGCAGATCTACGGAGACGTTTCATTCCAGTGCTAGTGATGAGTGGTATCGAGTTAGAACTCTGTGCCCTGGTCTTAGGAGTGACTTGTACCCACAATGTGCTGACTACATGGCTGGACAGTATCCTCTGCGCGGCTCTATGAGTGAAGGCAGGGAGGCGGCAGGAGTTATACAATGAAGCAAGGGAGTGGTATAAGGAGGAAAGAAAAGTGAAAGCAGAAAGTGAGAGAGGAACGCTGGACTGGTGAACCAAGGAACCGTGCACCGCAAATAAACGTAGTGTTTACGACATTAATTGTGAGATTGAGGTCAATGTACTTTGCACAGATCTTGTAGAAATACATTGCAATGAAACAATGCAGGAATTGGAGGCAGTCATGACAATTGATTGCCTTTAGCACACAAGGTGGTTATTTGCTCAACAATTATAGCTTGGTATTTTCAGAAGAGGAATGAAAGGTTGAAGCAGAGAAATTGAGAGACCAGAATGTGAGATATCTGAAGATGACTTGACGCTGTCAATTTACGGTCTGCAGATCTACTGAGACGTTTCATTCCAAACAAGCACCTCCTTTCCTGCTCACTTAATTGAATGTGTTTTCTCAGCCAATGCTTGTTGTCTGTTGACTGTAACTTCAGACATGATGTTCCCTTGTTTTAGTAATTGCTGGAATGATCTGCCTGAAAGCACTGTGCAAAGCTGCTGTGAGGGAATGGCCATCCCCTCCTTCACCTAATGGCCAAAAGGCACTTTGTTTATAATTTCCCTTAATTATGTCAACACTCCATCTCTCATGGAGATGGATAGTGGAGGGAGGCTGTAAGATGCCGCAATTAGAATAGTTAGGTTGTTGTTGTTGATCAATATGGAGACAATGGGCTGAAGGGCCTTTTTCTGTGCTGTAGATCTGTATGACGTCAGACCCAAACTTTGGAAGAAGGAGGCAATGGCCTTGTGGTATTAATGCTAGACTACTAATTCAGGGACCCAGGTAATATTCTGGGGACCTGGGTTCACATCCTGCTGTGGCATATAGAGGAATTTCAATTTAATAAAAATCTGAAATTAAGAGTCCAATTGTTGCTGATTGGAGGGAAAAGCCCATCTGGTTCACTAATGTCCTTTAGGGAAGGAAACTGCCATCCTTACCTGGTCTGGCCTACATGTGACTCCAGACCCTCAGCAATGTGGTTGACTCTTAACTGCCCTCTGGGCAAATAGGGATGAGCAATAAATGCTGGCCTGGCCAGTGATACCTATATCCCATGAATAAACAAGTTGGAGGGAGTTTGTGTTCTGGTTTGGAGTGTCTGGATGGACTGCATAACAATCTCCTGAACATTGCTACAAGTGAGGGCCCAGAGAAAATTCATGAGAAGTTTTTTAAAACTTTGTGTTGTTTTTCTCACATCTCTAGAAACTTCTGTTCATTTGGTTATTGAAATCTATGTTGATCAACTTGTTCATACACAAGCATTTACACAACATGCCTGCTAAAATATGGATCCAGTTAAGCATTCACTGCAGAAATGTCTATTCCAACAGTCACAAACTGTGTAATTGGTTCAACAAGGAATAATTGTTTCACCTCTTGGATAATCTGAGGAAACACTGAACTGGGTCAGAGAATATACCAGGGCACAGGAAGAAGGTGGGAGTTTGGAGGGATGCGAGAAGGATATTGAAATATAGATGAGGAAAGGAAAGAAGCAGAGGATTAAGGACAGAGGGTGAACGAAGGTGGGAAGAGGGAGAGAGTCAGCACACATTTTCAAGTGTGTGCTGACTCTCTGGATGGACTCTTCCTCCAGGGAGCTCCCTGCTGGTCATGGGTTGCGACTGCAGATGTCCCACAGTGAGGACAGGTAAGGACAGGCAAGGGTGGAATGGTGGCTCAGTGGTTGGCACTGCTGCCTCACAGCACCAGGGACCTGGGTTCGATTCCACCCTCAGGTGACTGTCTGTGTGGAGTTTACAAATTCTCCCTGTGTCTGTGTGGGTTTCCTCTGGGTGCTCTGGTTTCCTCCCACAGTGCAAAGATGTGCAGGTTAGGTGGATTGGCCATGTTAAATTGCCCATAGTGTTCAGGGATGTGTAGATTAGGTGGGTTACAGGGGGATGGGTCAGTGTGGGATGCGCTGAGGGTCGGTGTGGGCTTGTTGGGCTGAAGGCCCTGTTTCCACACTGTCAGGATTCTTTTTATTAAGAGAAAGGGTGGGGAATGTGATGTAGCGTATGTGATTTATGTACATTTTAATATAATTTATTATTGAGTTTGCAATTTTGAATATCGAACAGTGGCATGTGGGATTTCTGTGTGTCTGATGGGGTTTAATGATGAGCTTCTAAGTATTTCTGTAGCCACAGTGATTTCTTTTAGAACAGTTTGAGAGAGACAGCCTCTAGGAACTCATAGGTTTTTATTTACAAGCGAACAAAGTACACAGTATTGTTCATTAAGCTTACTATTGGAAGAATCTGAACTTTGTTTTAAGCGTGGTGGGAAACACACAAAGCTGGGAAAGAACAATTTCAGTTTTCATTTTAGTTTGGGGAGTTATGCTGGATTCTTAGCTGAAGATGGATGTGCAAAGCATTTGCTTATGAGAAAGGGAGAAGATAGTTAAGAATTGTCAGAAAAATTACCTCAGAGTAAGGAGTTGAGTAATAGTTCCAGACCAGGAGTGTTTTGGTAAAATCTTGAAGAGGTTGTTTGAAGCTGAGAAGATTTAAGCTCAGATTATGAAGGCTTCAGGCAGAGGCTTTCAGATTCTCCAGACCAGGAGTTAAAGTCACCGATAAAGTACAGCCTATTGAGGTCATCAAGAAAGAGATTCTCTCCAATGTGAATATTATAAAGGGATGCTTTGGAATCTGTAATGGAATGATTTTGGTATTAATGGGATTATATTTGGATCAAAAACAAAGCTGCTGGAAAAGCTCAACAGGTCTGGCAGCATCTGTGGAGGAGAAAACAGAGTTAACGTTTTGGGTCCGGTGACCCTTCCTCAGAACCGGTCTCGGTCTCAGGTCACCGGACCTGAAATGTTAACTCTGTTTTTTCCTTCACAGATGCTGCCAGACCTGCTGAGCTTTTCCAGCAACTTTGTTTTTGTTCCTGATTTACAGCATCTGCAGTTCTTTTGGTTTATATTTGGATCATGTTTTTTAGAAATCTTTAAATGCAAGCTTTGCATCCATAATTTAGTCTATTCTATTCCATCTCCATTTATTTTGTGATATAAACTACTGTTTTATTGTTAAAACCAAATCCTCAAAATTGTGTGTTTATGCTTCTGTGTGAGATCGTCACATTAAAACCAAAAATCAAAATAAAAGTGATCTATCAAGCCAGAGTTTTATCTGGGATCTGACTTGAACAGTAATAACATGAGCTAGGATCATAACAGGAGGTAGAGAGCTGGAAAAAAGGAGAAGGAGAAAGAAAGAGAGAGGTGGGGAAGGAGAGGGAAGGGAGGAAGAGGGAAGGGAGGAAGAGGGAAGGGGGAAGGGAGGTAGAGGGAAG
>NC_063355.1:43546977-43548012 GCF_021869965.1 Rhincodon typus | reverse complement strand
AGGGAAGGGAGGAAGAGGGAAGGGGGAAGGGAGGTAGAGGGAAGGGAGGAAGAGGCAGAGAGAAAAATACAGTAAAATCACAATAAGTCCATGCTGGAGAAAAAGAAATGGAAACATAGCAATACAGAAAAAATGACTTTATTTTTCAATTTGTTTACAATGATGAGACTTTATACAGTAAAAGGCATTGAAAGACATTAGGAGTTAGCTCTGGAAGTAACCCTTTTCTGCTGAGCATGCTGTCATCAGATGAATCCATCATGTCGTCAAGCAGTCAAACATATTTTCCACGTTTTTGTCCTGTAGTTTGAAATCCTGAGCATCTTCATGGCCTTTGTTCAGGATGAGTGAGCAGGCAACTCTTCAGGGTTATCATTGTGGTCACTTTCCTTTTCTTCCATTGATTTATTTTGTCTGCTTTCCTGATCCACACCTCAAAAGTGCTGTAAGGACATCGAGGTGGTTTTGTTAGCCTTATAATTAGTTAGAAGTCTCTTGACATACACAAAAAAATGTGGCTTCTCAGACTCGTCTATCACAAACAGGAACAGTGTTTTTGGTACCATCTGTATTGGCATAGAGTACCCCAGTGACAAGTCCCTTGCTTCACTGTCCACCATCGTACGTTTCATCTTCAAACTTTGAAGAACAAACTGGTAAAAGGGGAGCTGGTTGTGGCTCTGGATTGACAATCATGAACCTTGAGTTAATGCTCAGGGGACATGGGTTCGAATCCTACGGTGACAGATGGTGTAATTTAAATTCACAATTACATAAGACAAAGAAGTAGTCTATTCAGGAACAAAAACAAAGTTGCTGGAAAAGCTCAGCGGGTCTGGCAACATCTGTGGAGGAGAAAACAGTGTTAACGTTTCGGGTCCGGTGACCCTTCCTCAGAACAGCATCTGCAGTTCTTTTGGTTTTTTTTTAAGTAGTCTATTCAGCCCATCCAACTTTCACTACTCCACCATTCAATGGGATCATGGTTGATCTGATAATCCTCAACTCCGCTTTCAAGAAAAATCTGGAATTGAA